>NW_026115064.1:2950421-3012845 GCF_025201925.1 Gopherus flavomarginatus | reverse complement strand
TCCTCTCCCTAGCTCTGCGAGACCACTGGGGAGCGGCCGATCCTGCGTGATTAGGGTGCTTCCTCCTATCCCTAGCAATGCGAGACCACTGGGGAACGGCTCATCCTGTGTGATTAGGGCGCTGCCTCCTCCTCTTAGCTCTGCGAGACCACTTTGGAGCGGCCCCTCCAGCGGGATTAGGGCGCTGCCTTCTCTCCCTAGCTCTACGAGACCACTGGGGAGCAGCCGTTCCTGCGGGATTAGGGCGCTGCCTTCTCTCCCTAGCTCTGCGAGACCACTGGGGAGCGGACATTCCTGCGGGATTAGGGTGCTGCCTTCTCTCCCTAGCTCTGCGAGACCACTGGTTAGCATACCTTCCTGCGGGATTAGGATGCTGCCTTCTCTTCCTAGCTCTGTGAGACCACTGGGGAGCGGCCTTTCCTGCGTGGGCGGGGTGCTGGCTTCCCTCTCCATCTCTGCGAGACCACTGGGGAGCGGCCATTCCTGCGGGGGCGGGGCGCTGGGTTCCCTCCCCAGCTCTGCCAGGGGCCTGGGGATCAGCTCTTCCTGCGGGATTAGGGCGCTGCCTCCTCTCCCTAGCTCTGCAAGACAACTGGGGATCGGCCCTTCCTGCGGGATTAGGGTGCTGCCTCCTCTCCCTAGCTCTGCGAGACCACTGGGGAGCGACCCTTCCTGCGGGATTAGGGCTCTGCCTCTTCTCCCCAACTCTGCGAGACCACTGGGGTGCGGCCATTTCTCCTGGATTAGGGCGCTGCCTCCTCTTCTTATCTCTGTGAGACCACTGTGGAGCGGCTCTTCCTGCGGGATTAGGGCGCTGCCTTCTCTCCCTAGCTCTGAGAGACCACTGGGGAGCGGCCCATCCTGCGGGATTAGGGCGCTGCCTTCTTTCCCTAGCTCTGCGAGACCACTGGGGAGTGGCCCTTCCTGCGGGATTAGGGTGCTGCCTCCTCTCCCTAGCTCTGCGAGACCACTTGGGAGCGACCCTTCCTGCGGGATTAGGGCTCTGCCTCTTCTCCCTAGCTCTGCGTGACCACTGGTTAGAGGCCCTTCCTGCGGGATTAGGGCACTGCCTCCTTTTTCTAGCTCTGCGAGACCACTGGGGAGCAGCCCTTCCTGCGGGATTAGGGCGCTGCCTTCTCTCCCTAGCTCTGAGAGACCACTGGGGAGCGGCCCATCCTGCGGGATTAGGGCGCTGCCTTCTCTCCCTAGCTCTGCGAGACCACTGGGGAGCGGCCCATCCTGCGGGATTAGGGCGTTGACTCCTCTCCCTAGCTCTGCGAGACCATTGGGGAGCAGCGCTTCCTGCGGGATTAGGGCGCTGCCTTCTCTCCCTAGCTCTGCGAGACCACTGGGGAACGGCCATTCCTGAGGGATTAGGGCGCTGAATCCTCTTCCAAACTCTGCGAGACCACTGGAGAGCAGGCCTTCTTGCGGGATTAGGGCACTGCCTTCTCTCCCTAGCTCTGCAAGACCACTAGGGAGCGGCCCTTCCTGCGGCATTAGGGTGCTGCCTTCTCTCCTTAGCCCTTCGAGACCACTGGGGAGCGGCCGTTCCTGCGGGACTAGGGCGCTGACTTCTCTCCCTAGCTCTTCGAGACCACAGGGGAGCGGCCATTCCTGCGGGGGCGGGGCGCTGCCTTCTCTCCCTAGCTCTGCGAGATGACTGGGGAGTGGCCCTTCCTGCGGGATTAGGGCGCTGCATCCTCTTTCTAGCTCTGCGAGACCACTGGGGAGCAGCTCTTCCTGCGGGATTAGGGCGCTGACTCCTCTCCGTAGCTCTGCGAGACCAGTTGGAAGCGGCCCTTCCTGCGGGATTAGGGCGTTGCCTCCTCACCCTAGCTCTGCGAGACCACTGGGGAGCGGCCCTTCCTGCGGGATTAGGGCGCTGCCTCCTCTCCCTAGCTCTTCGAGACCACTGGGGAGCGGCCCATCCTGCGGGATTAGGTCGCTGCCATCTCTCCCTAGCTTTGCGAGACCACTGGGGAGAGGATATTCCTGCGGGATTAGGGCTCTGCCTTCTATTCCTAGCTCTGCGAGTCCACTGGGATGCAGCCTTTCCTGCGGGATTAGGGGACTGCCTTCTCTCCCTAGCTCTGCGAGACCACTGGGGAACAGCCATTCCTGCGGACTTAGAGCGCTGCCTTCTCTACCTAACTATGCGAGACCACTGAGGAGCAGCCCTTACTGCGGGATTAGGGCGCTGCCTCCTCTCACTAGCTCTAAGAGACCACTGGGTAGCGGCCCGCCCTGCGGGATTAGGGGGCTGCCTTCTCTCCCTAGCTCTGCGAGACCACTGGAGAGCGGCCCTTACTGCGGGAATAGGGCGCTGCCTTTTCTCCCCATCTCTGCGAGACCACTGGAGAGCGGCCCTTACTGCGGGAATAGGGCGCTGCCTTTTCTCCCCATCTCTGCGAGACCACAGGGGAGCGGCCCTTCCTGCGGGAATAGGGCGCTCCCTCCTCTCCCTTGCTCTGCTAGACGAGTTGAAGCGGCCCTTCCTGCGGGATTAGGGCGCAGTCTCCTCTCCCTAGCTCTGCGAAACCACTGGGGAGCGGCCCTTCCTGCGGGATTAGGGCGTTGCCTCCTCTCTGTAGCTCTGCGAGACCACTAGGGAGCAGCCTTTCCAGCGGGATTAGGGCGCTACCTTCTCTCCCTAGCTCTGCGAGACCACTGGGGAGCGGCCCATCCTGCGGGATTAGGCGCTGCCTTCTCTCCCTACCTCTGCGAGACCACTTGGGAGCGGCCCATCCTGCAAGGGCGGTTCGCTGGCTTCCCTCCCCAGCTCTGCCAGGCGTTTGGGGAGCAGCCCTTCCGGCGGTATTATGGCGCTGCCTTCTCTCCCTAGCTCTGCGAGACAACTGAGGAACGACCATTCCTGCGGGATTAGGGCTCTGCCTCCTCTCCCTAGCTCTGCGAGACCATTGGGGAGCAGCCCTTCAAGAGGGTTTAGAGCGCTGCCTTCTCTCCCTAGCTCTGCGAGACCACTAGGGAGCGGCACTTACTGCTGCATTAGGGTGCTGCCTTCTCTCCTTAGCCCTGCGAGACCACTGGGGAGCGGCCCTTCCTGCGGGAATAGGGCGCTGCCTTCTCTTCCTAGCTCTACGAGACCACAGGGAGCGGCCCTTCCTGTGGAGGCGGGGCGCTGTCTTCCCTCCCCAACTGTGCGAGACAACTAGGGTGCGGCCGTTTCTCCGGGATTATGGCGCTGCCTCCTCTTCTTATCTCTGCGAGACCACTGTGGAGCGGCTCTTCCTGCTGGATTAGCGCGCTGCTTCCTCTCCCTAGCTCTGCTAGACCACTGGGGAGCGGCCGTTCCTGCGGGATTAGGGCGCTGCCTTCTCTCCCAAGCTCTGCGAGACCACTGGGGAGTGGTCTTTACTGCGGGATTAGGGCGCTGCCTCCTCTCCCAAGCTCTGCCAGACCACTGGGGAACGGCCCTTCTTGCAGGATTAGGGTGCTGCCTCCTCTTTCTACCTTTGCGAGACCACTGGGGAGCAGCCCTTCCTGCGGGATTAGGGCGCTGCCTTCTCTCCCAAGCTCTGCGAGACCACTGGGGAGTGGTCTTTACTGCGGGATTAGGGCGCTGCCTTCTCTCCCAAGCTCTGCGAGACCACTGGGGAGCGGCCTTTAATGCGGTATTAGGGCGCTGCCTTCTCTCCCTAGCTCTCCGAGTCCACTGGGGTGCAACCTTTCCTGCGGGATTAGGACGCCGATATCTCTCCTTAGCTCTGCGAGACCACTGTTGAACGGCCCTTCCTGCGGCGGCGGGGCGCTGGCTTCCCTCCCCAGATCTGCGAGACCACTGGGGAGCGGCCGTTCCTGCTGTATTCGGGTGCTGCCTCCTCTTCCTATCTCTGCGATACCACTGTGGAGCTTCTCCTCCTGCGGGATTAGGGCGCTGCCTTCTCTCCCTAGCTCTGTGAGACCACTGGGGAGCGACCGTTCCTGCGGGATTACGGCGTTACCTTCTCTTCCTAGCTCTGCGAGACCACTGGGGAGCGACCGTTCCTGAGGGATTAGGGCGCTGCCTTCTCTTCCTAGCTCTACGAGACCACTGGGGAGCGACCGTTCCTGCTGGATTAGGGTGCTTACTTCTCTCCCTAGCTCTGCGAGACCACTGGGGACCGGCCGTTCCTGCAGGAATAGGGCACTGCCTTCTCTCCGTATCTCTGCGAGACCACTGGGGAGCGGCCTTTCCTGCGGGATTAGGGGGCTACCTCCTCTCCCTAGCTCTGCGAGACCACTGGGGAGCGGCCGATCCTGCGTGATTAGGGTGCTTCCTCCTATCCCTAGCAATGCGAGACCACTGGGGAACGGCTCATCCTGTGGGATTAGGGCGCTGCCTCCTCCTCTTAGCTCTGCGAGACCACTGGGGAGCGGCCCCTCCAGCGGGATTAGGGCGCTGCCTTCTCTCCCTAGCTCTACGAGACCACTGGGGAGCAGCCGTTCCTGCGGGATTAGGGCGCTGCCTTCTCTCCCTAGCTCTGCGAGATCACTGGGGAGCGGCCCTTCCTGCGGGATTAGGGCGCTGCCTTCTCTCCCTAGCTCTTCGAGACCACTGGGGAGCGGACATTCCTGCGGGATTAGGGTGCTGCCTTCTCTCCCTAGCTCTGCGAGACCACTGGGGAGCATACCTTCCTGCGGGATTAGGATGCTGCCTTCTCTTCCTAGCTCTGTGAGACCACTGGGGAGCGGCCTTTCCTGCGTGGGCGGGGTGCTGGCTTCCCTCTCCATCTCTGTGAGACCACTGGGGAGCGACCGTTCCTGCGGGGGCGGGGCGCTGGGTTCCCTCCCCAACTCTGCCAGGGGCCTGGGGATCAGCTCTTCCTGCGGGATTAGGGCGCTGCCTCCTCTCCCTAGCTCTGCGAGACCACTGGGGAGCGGCCGTTCCTGCGGGAATAGGGCGCTACCTTCTCTCCCTAGCTCTGCGAGACCACTGGGGAGAGGCCTTTCCTGCCGGATTACGGCGTTACCTTCTCTCCCTAGCTCTGCGAGACCACTGGGGAGCGGCCGTTCCTGAGGGATTACGGCGTTACCTTCTCTCCCTAGGTCTGCGAGACAACTGGGGTGCGGCCGTTTATCCGGGATTAGGGCGCTGCCTCCTCTTCTTATCTCTGCGAGACCACTGTGAAGCGGCTCTTCCTGCGGGATTATAGCGGTGCCTCCTCTCCCTAGCTCTGCGAGACCACTTTGGAGCGGCCGTTCCTGCGGGATTAGGGCGCTACCTTCTCTACCTAGCTCTGCGAGACCACTGGGGAACAGACATTCCTGCGGGATTAGGGCGCTGCCTTCTCTCCCTAGCTCTGCGAGACCACTGGGGAGCGGACTTTCCTGCGGGATTAGGGAGCTACCTCCTCTCCCTAGCTCTGCGAGACCACAGGGCAGCGGCCGTTCATGCGGGATTAGGGCGCTGCCTCCTCTCTTTAGCTCTGCCAGAGCACTGGGGAGCGGCCCTTCCTGCGGGAATAGGGCGCTGCCTTCTCCCCCTAGCTCTACAAGACCACAGGGGAGATGCTCTTCTTGCGGGGTCGGGGCACTGGTTTCCCTCCCCAGCTCTGCGAGACCACTGGGGAGCAGCCGTTCCTGCATGATAAGGGCGCTGACCCCTCTCCCTAGCTCTGCGAGACCACTGGGGAGCGGTCCATCCTGCGGGATTAGGGCGCTGCCTTCTCTCCCTAGCTCTGCGAGACCACTGGGGAGCGGCCCTTCCTTCAAGGGCGGGGCGCTGGCTTCCCTCCCCAGCTCTGCCAGGCGTTTGTGGAGCATCCCTTCCAGCGGTATTATGGCGCTGCCTTCTCTCCCTAGCTCTGCGAGACCACTGAGGAGCGACCATTCCTGCGGGATTAGGGTGCTGCCTTCTCTCCCTAGGACTGCGACACCACTGGGGAGAGGAGCTTCCTGCGGGATTACGGCTCTGCCTCCTCTCCCTAGCTCTACGAGACCACTGTGGAGCGGCACTACCTGCGGGATTAGGGCTCCACCTCTTCTCCCTAGCTCTGCGAGACCACTGGGGAGCAGCCCTTCAAGCGGGATTAGAGCGCTGCCTTCTCTCCCTAGCTCTGCGAGACCACTAGATAGCGGCACTTCCTGCGGCATTAGGGTGCTGCCTTCTCTCCTTAGCCCTGCGAGACCACTGGGGAGCGGCCCTTCCTGCGGGAATAGGGCGCTGCCTTCTCTTCCTAGCTCTACGAGACCACAGGGAGCGGCCCTTCCTGTGGTGGCGGGGTGCTGGCTTCCCTCCTCAACTGTGCGAGACAACTGGGGTGCGGCCGTTTCTCTGGGATTAGCGCGCTGCCTCGTCTCCCTAGCTCTGCGAGACCACTGGGGAGCGGCCGTTCCTGCGGGATTAGGGAGCTGCCTTCTCTCCCTAGCTCTGCGAGACCACTGGGGAGCGGCCTTTCCTGCGGGATTAGGGAGCTACCTCCTCTCCCTTGCTCTGCGAGACAACAGGGGAGAGCCTGTTCATGCGGGATTAGGGCGCTGCCTCCTCTCCCTAGCTCTGCCAGACCACTGGGCAACGGCCCTTCCTGCGGGATTAGGGCGCTGCCTTCTCTCTCAAGCTCTGCGAGACCACTTTGGAGAGGCCCTTCTTGCGGGATTAGGGCGCTGCCTTCTCTTTCTAGCCCTGCGAGGCCACTGGGGAGCGCACCTTCCTGCGGAATTTGGGCGCTGCCTTCTCTCCCTAGTTCTGCGAGACCACTGAGGAGCGCCCCTTCCTGCGGGATTTGGGCGCTACCTTCTCTTCCTATCTCTGCGAGACCACTGGGGAGCGGCCATTCCTGAGGGATTAGGGCGGTGCCTTCTCTTCCTAGCTTT
This sequence comes from Gopherus flavomarginatus, assembly GCF_025201925.1. Classification (NCBI taxonomy): domain Eukaryota; kingdom Metazoa; phylum Chordata; order Testudines; family Testudinidae; genus Gopherus; species Gopherus flavomarginatus. Next base: position 3,006,029 of record NW_026115064.1, on the reverse strand, counting down.
GCGAGACCACTGGGGAGCGGCCGTTCCTGCGGGATTAGGGCGCTTCCTTCTCTCCCTAGCTCTGCGAGACCACTGGGGAGCGGCCGTTCCTGCGGGATAAGGGTGCTTCCTCCCATCCCTAGGAATGCGAGACCAGTGTGGAGCGGCCCTTCCTGCGGGATTAGGGCGCTGCCTTCTCTCCCTAGCTCTGCGACAGAAGTGGGGAGCGGCCCTTCCTGCGTGATTATGGCGCTGCCTTCTCTCCCTAGCTCTGCGAGACCACTGGGGAGCGGTCCTTCCTGCGGGATTAGGGTGCCTTCTCTCCCAAACTCTACGACACAACTGGGGAGCGGCCCTTCCTGCGTGATTATGGCGCTGCCTTTTCTCCCTAGCTCTGCGAGACCACTGGGGAGCAGCCATTCCTGCTGGATTAGGGTGCTGCATTCTCTTCCTAGCTCTGCGAGACCACTGGGCAGCGACCCTTCCTTCGGGATTAGGGCGCTGCCTTCTCTCCCTAGTTCTGCTGGACCACTGGGGAGCTGCCGTTCCTGAGGGATTAGGGCGCTGCCTACTCTTCCTAGCTCTGCGAGACCACTGGGGAGCGACCGTTCCTGCGGGATTAGGGTGCTGCCTTCTCTCCCTAGCTCTGCGAGACCACTGGGGACCGGCCGTTCCTGCGGGAATAGGGCGCTGCCTTCTCTCCCTAGCTCTGCGAGACCACTTGGGAGCATCCCTTTCTGCTGGATTAGGGCTCCGCCTCCTCTTCCTAGCCCTGCAAGACCACTGGGGAGCAGCCCTCCATGCGGGATTAGGGCGCTGCCTTCTCTCCCTAGCTTTGCGAGACCACTGGGGTGCGGCCTTTCCTACGGGAAGAGGGCGCTGCCTTCTCTCCCTAGTTCTACGAGACCACAGGGAGCGGCCCTTCCTGCGGAGGCGGGGCTCTGGCTTCCTTCCCCAACTCTGCGAGACCACTGGGGTGCGGCCGTTTCTCCGGGATTAGGGCGCTGCCTCCTCTTCTTATCTCTGCGAGACTACTGTGAAGCGGCTCTTCCTGTGGGATTAGAGCGCTGCCTCCTCTCCCTATCTCTGCGAGACCACTGGGGAACGAACATTCCTGCGGGATTTGGGAGCTACCTCCACTCTCTAGCTCTGCGAGACCACAGGGGAACGGCCGTTCATGCGGGATTAGGGCGCTGCCTCCTCTCTCTTGCTCTGGCAGACCACTGGGGAACGGCCCTTCCTGCGGGATTAGGGCACTGCCTCCTTTTTCTACCTCTGCGAGAGCACTGGGGAGCAGCCATTCCTGCGGGATTAGGGCGCTGCCTTCTCTCCCAAGCTCTGCGAGACCACTGGGGAGCGGCCTTTCCTGTGGGATTAGGGCTCTGCCTTATCTCCCTAGCTCTGCGAGTCCACTCTGGTGAAACCTTTACTGCGGGATTAGAACGCCGATATCTCTCCCTAGCTCTGCGAGACCACTGGGGAGAGGACCTTCCTGCGGCGGCGGGGCGCTGGCTTCCCTCCCCAGATCTGCGAGACCACTGGGAAGCGGCCGTTCCTGCGGGATTCGGGCGCTGCCTCCTCTTCCTATCTCTGCGAGACCACTGGGGAGCGGCCGTTCCTGAGGGATCAGGGCGCTGCCTTCTCTCCCTAGCTCTGCGAGACCACAGGGGAGTGGGCCTTCCTGCGGGGGCGGGCCGCTGGCTTCCCTCCCGAGCTCTGCTAGGGGCCTAGGGAGAAGCCCTTCCTGCGGGATAAGGGCGCTGCCTCCTCTACCCAGCTCTGCGAGACCACTGGGTTAGTGGCCCTTCCAGCGGGATTAGGATGTTGCCGCCTCACCCTAGCGCTTCGAGACCACTGGGGAGCGGCCGTTCCTGCGGGATTAGGGCGCTGACTTCCCGCCCCAGCTCTGCCAGGGGCCTGGGGAGCAGCCCTTCCTTCGGGATTAGGGCGCTGCCTTCTCTCCCTAGCTCTGCGAGACCACTGGGGAGCGGCCGCTCCTGCAGGATTAGGGCGCTGACTTCCCTTCCCAGCTCTTCCAGGGGACGGGGGAGTGACCCTTCCTGCAGGATTAGGGCGCTGCTTTCTCTCCCTAGCTCTGCGGGACCACTGGTGAGTGAACCTTCCTGCGGTATTAGAGAGCTGCCTCCTCTCCCTAGCTCTGCGAGACCACTGGGGAGCGGCCCTTCCTGCGGGATTAGGGAACTGCTTTCTGTCCCTAGCTCTGCGAGACCACTGGAGAGCTTCCCTTCCTGCGTGATTAGGGCGCTGCCTCCTCTCCTTAACTCTGCGAGACCACTGGGGAGCGGCCGTTCCTGCGGGATTAGGGAGCCGCTTTCCCTCCCTCGCTCTGCGAGACCACTGGGGAGCGACCGTTCCTGCTGGATTAGGGCGCTGCTAAACCCGCAGGAGGGGCCACTCCCCAGTGGTCTCGCAGAGCTGGAGAGAGGAGGCAGCGCCCTAATCCAGCAGGAAGGGCCGCTTCCCAGTGGTTTCGCAGAGCTAGGGAGAGCAGGCAGCACCCTAACCCAACAGGAAGGGCTGCTCCCAAGTGGTCTATCAGAGCTGAGGAGAGGAGGCAGGGCCCTAATGCCGCAGAAAGGTTCGCTCCCTAGTGGTCTCGCAGAGCTAGGGAGAGGAGGCAGCGCCCTAATACCGCAGGAAGGGCCGCTCCCCAGTAGTCTCAAAGAGCTGGCGAGAGGAGGCAGATCCCTAATCCCGCAAGAAGGGCCGCTCTGGAGTGGTCTCGCAGAGCTGGGGAGAGGAATCAGCGCCCTAATCCCGTAAGAAGGGCCGCTCCCCAGTGCTCTCGCAGAGCTAGGGAGAGATGGCAGGGCCCTAATTCCGCAGGAAAGGCCGCTCCCTAGTGGACTAGCAGAGCTAGGAAGAGGAGGCAAAGCCCAAATCCCGCAGGAAGGGCCGCTCCCCAGTGGTCTCGCAGAGCTAGGGAGAGGAGGCAGCGCCCTAATCTCGCAGGAAGAGCCGCTCCCCAGTGGTCTCGCAGAATTGGGGAGAGGAGGCAGCGCACGAATACCGCAGGAAGGGCCGCTCGCAGTGGTCTCGCAGAGCTGAGGAGAGAGGGCAGCGCCCTAATCCTGCAGGAAGGGCTGCTCCCGAGGCCCGTGGCAGAGCTGGGGAGGGAAATCAGCTCCCTAATCCTGCAGGAAAGGCCGTTCCCAGTGGTCTCGAAGATTTAGGGACAGAAGGCAGCGCCCTAATCCAGTAAAAAGTGCTGCTCCCCAGGTCCCTGGCAGAGCTGGGGAGGGAAATCAGCGCCCCGCCCCCGCAGGAAGTGCCGCTCCTCAGTGGTCTCGCAGAGCTAGGGAGAAAAGGCAGCGCCCGAATCCCGCAGGAAGGGCCGCTCCCCAGTGGTCTCGCAGAGCTAGGAAGAGAAGGCAGAGTCCTAATCCCGCAGGAAGGGCCGTTACCCAGTGGTCACGCAGAGCTAGGGAGAGAGGGAAACGCCAAAATCCCGCAGGAAGGGCCACTTCCCAGTGGTCTCGTAGAGGTAGAGAGAGAAGGCATCGCCCTAATCCCGCAGAAATGGCCGCTATCCAGTGGTCACTCAGAGCTAGGAAGAGAGGGAAACGCCCAAATCCCGCAGGAAGGTTCCTTCCCAGTGGTCTCGCAGAGCTAGGGAGAGGAGACAGCGCCCTAATCCCGCAGGAAGGGCCGCTCCCCAGTGGTCTCGCAGAGCTAGGGAGAGGAGGCAGCGCCGTAATCCCGCAGAAACGGCCGCTCTCCAGTGGTCCCGCAGAGCTAGAGAGAGAAGGAAGCGCCCTAATCCCGCAGGAAAGGCTGCTCCGCAGGCCCCTGGCAGAGCTGGTGAGGAAAGACAGCGCCCCGTCCCCGCAGGAAGGTCCACTCCTCAGTGGTCTCGTAGAGCTAGGGAGAAACGGCAGCGCCCTAATCCCGCAGGAAGGGCCGCTCCCCAGTGGTCTCGCAGAGCTAGGAAGAGAAGGCAGCGACCTCACCCCGCAGGAAGGGCCGCTAAACAGTGGTCTCGCAGAGCTAGGGAGAGGAGGCAGCGCCCTAATCCCGCAGGAATGGCCGCTCCCCAGTGGTCTCGCAGAGCTAGGGAGAGGAGGCAGTGCCCTAATCCCGCAGGAAGGCCGCTCCACAGTGGTCTCGCAGACCTAGCAAGAGAAGGCAGCGCCCTAATCCCGCAGGAAGGGCCTCTCCCCAGAGGTCTCACAGAGCTAGGTAGAGATGGCAGCACCCCAATCCCGCAGGAATGGCCGCACCCCAGTGGTCTCGCAGTGCTAAGGAGAGAAGAAAGCACCCAAATCCCACAGGAATTGGCCGCTTCCTAGTGGTCTCGCTGAGATAGTGAGAGAAGGCAGCGCCATTTTCCCGTATGAAGGGCTGCTCCCCAGTGGTCTCGCAGAACTAAGGACAGTAGGCAGCCCCCTAATCCCGCAGGAAGTGCCGGTCCCCAGTGGTCTCGCAGAGCTAGTGAGAGAATTCAGCACCCTATTACCGCAAGATGGGCCGCTCCCCAGTGGTCTCACAGAGCTAAGGAGAGAAGACAGCGCCCTAATCCCACAGGAAGGGCCGATACCCAGTGGTCTCGCAGATTTAGGGTGATCAGGCAAAGCCCTAATCCCGCAGGAAGGGCCTCTTCCCAGTGGTCTCGCAGAGCTAGGAAGAGGAGGTAACGCACCAAATCCCGCAGGAATGGGCCTCTCACCAGTGCTGTCGCAGAGCTAGGGAGAGGAGGCAGCGCCCTAATCTCGAAGGAAGGGCCGCTCCCCAGTGGTCTCGCAGAGCTGGGGAGAGAAGACAGCACCCTAATCCTACAGGAAGGGCCGCTCCCGAGGCTCATGGCAGAACTGGGGAGGGAAATCAGCGCCCTAATCCCGCAGGAAAGGCCGCTCCAAAGTGGTCTCGCAGAGCTAGGGTCAGAAGGTAGCACCCTAAGCCCACAGGATTGCTGTTCCCTAGGCCCCTGGCAGAGCTGGGGAGGGAAGCCAGTGCCCCGCCCCCGAGGGAAGGGCCGCTCCTCAGTGGTCTCGTAGAGCTAGGGAGAAAAGGCAGCGCCCTAATCCCGAAGGAAGGGCCGCTCCCCAGTGGTCTCACAGAGCTAGGAAGAGAAGGCAGCGCCCTAAACCCGTAGGAAGGGCCGTTACCCAGTAGTCTCGCAGAGCTAGGGAGAGGAGGCAGCGCCATAATCCCGCAGGAATGGCCGCTCCCCAGTGGTCTCGAAGAGCTAGGGAGAGAAGTCAGCGCCCTAATCCCGCAGGAAGGGCCGCTTCCCAGTGGTCACGCAGAGCTAGGGAGAGAGGAAAATGCCCAAATCCCGCAGGAAGGGCTGCTTCCCAGTGGTGTCGCAGAGCTAGGGAGAGAAGGAAGCGCCCTAATCCCGCAGGAAGGGCCACTACCCAGTGGCCTCGCAGAGGTAGGGAGAGGAGGCAGCGCCTTAATCCCGCTGGAACGACGGCTCCCCAGTGGTCTCGCAGAGCTAGAGAGAGGAGGCAGCGCCCTAATACCGCATGGAACGAGCCGTTCCTCCAGTTGTTCTGCCGAGCTAGGGAGAGGTGGCAGTGCCCTAATACCGCAGGAAGGGCCGCTCCCCAAGTCTCGCAGAGCAAGGGAGAGCAGGCAGCTCACTAATCCCGCAGGATGGGAGACTCCCCAGTGATTTCACAGACCTAGGGAGAGAAGGCAGCACCCTAATCCCGCAGGAATGGTCGCTCCTCAGTGGTCTCGCAGAGCTGGGAGAGAAGTCAGCGCCCTAATCCCGCAGGAAGGGCTGCTCCCCAAACCAATGGCAGAGCTGGGGAGGGAAGCCAGCGCCCCGCCCTTGCAGAAAGGGCCGCTCCCCAGCGGTCTCGCAGAGCTAGGGAGAGAGGAAAATGCCCAAATCCCGCAGGAAGGGCCGCTTCCCAGTGGTGTCGCAGAGCTAGGGAGAGAAGGAAGCGCCCTAATTCCGCAGGAAGGGCGGCTTCCCAGTGGTCTCTCAGAGCTAGGGAGAGAAGGAAGCGCCCTAATCCCGCAGAAATGGCCGCTTCCCAGTGGTCTCGCTGAGCTAGGGAGAGTAGGCAGCGCCCTAATCCCGCAGGAAGGGCCACTACCCAGTGGCCTCGCAGAGGTAGGGAGAGGAGGCAGCGCCTTAATCCCGCTGGAACGACCGCTCCCCAGTGGTCTCGCAGAGCTAGAGAGAGGAGGCAGCGCCCTAATACCGCAGGAAGAGCCGTTCCTCCGTTGTTCGCAGAGCTAGGGAGAGGTGGCAGTGCCCTAATCCCGCAGGAAGGGCCGCTCCCCAAGTCTCGCAGAGCAAGGGAGAGCAGGCAGCGCACTAATCCCGCAGGATGGGAGACTCCCCAGTGATTTCACAGACCTAGGGAGAGAAGGCAGCGCCCTAATCCCGCAGGAACGGCTGCTCCCCAGTGGTCTCGCAGAGCTAGAGAGAGAAGGCAGCGCCCTAATCCCGCAGGAAGGGTCGCTCCCCAGTGGTGTCGCAGAGCTTGGGAGAGAAGGCAGCGCGTTAATCCCGGAGGAAGGGCCGCTCCCCAATGGTCTCGCATAGTTAGGGAGAGGAGGCAGCGCCCTAATCCCGCATGAAGGGCCGCTCCCCAGTAGTCTCTCAGAGCTAGGGAGAGGAGGTAGCGCCCTAATCCCGCAGGAAGGTCCGATCTCCAGTGGTCTCGCAGAGCTAGGGAGAGAAGTCACCTCCCAAATCCCGCAGGAATGGCCGCTTCCCAGTGGTCTCGCAGAGCTAGGGAGAGAACGAAGCGCCCTAATCCCGCAGGAAGGGCTACTCCCCAGGCCCCTGGCAGAGCTGGGGAGGGAAGCCAGCGCCCCGCCCACGCGAGAAGGGCCGCTCCCCTGTGGTCTCACAGAGCTAGGGAGAGAAGGCAGCGCTCTAATCCCGCATGGCGGCCGCTCCCCAGTGTTCTCGCAGAGCTACGGAGAGCAGGCAGCGCCCTAATCCCGCAGGAAGGGCTGCTCTACAGTGGTCTCGCAGAGCTAGGGAGAGAAGGCAACGCCCTAATCCCGAAGGAAAGGCTACTCCCCAGGCCGCTGGCAGAGCTGGTGAGGGAAGCCAACGCCCAGCCCCCGCTCGGAGGGCCGCTCCCCAGTGGTCTCGCAGAGCAAGGGAGAGAAGGCAGCTCCCTAATCCCGCAGGAAGGGCCGCTCCCCAGTGGTCTCGCAGAGCTAGGGAGAGAAGGCAGCTTCCTAATCCCACAGGAACGGCTGGGCCCCAGTGATCTCACAGAGCTAGGGAGAGAAGGCAGCGGCCTAATCCCGCAGGAAAGGCCTCTGCCCAGTGGTCTCGCAGAGCTAGGGAGAGAAAGCAGCACCCTATTTCCGCAGGAATGACCGCGCCCCAATGGTCTCGCAGAGCTAGAGAGAGAAGGCAGCGCCATAATTCCTCAGAAATGGCTGCTCCCCAGGCCCCTGGCAGAGATAGGCAGAGAAGGCAGCGCCCTAATACTGCGGGAAGGGCTACTCCACAGGTCCGTGGCAGAGCTAGGGAGAGAAGGCAGCGCCCTATTCCAGCAGGAAGGGCCGCTCCCCAGTGGTCTCGCAGAGCTAGGGAGAGAAGGCAGCGCCCTAATCCCGCAGGAACGGCATCTCCCGAGGCCCCTGGCAGAGCTAGGGAGAGAAGGCAGCGCCCTAATCCCGCAGGAAGGGTCGCTCCCCAGTGGTCTTGCAGAGCTAGAGAGAGAAGGCAAGGCCCCATTCACGCAGGAAGGACCGCTCCCCAGTGGTCTAGCAGAGCTAGGGAGAGAAGGCAGAGCGATAATCCCGCAGGAAGGGCCTCTCCCCAGTGGTCACGTAGAGCGAGAGAAAGGAGTCAGCGCCGTAGTCCCGCAGGAACGGCCGCTCCCCAGTAGTCTCGCAGAGCTAGGGAGAGAAGGCAGCGCGATAATCCCGCAGGAAGGGCCGCTCCCCAGTGGTCTGGCACAGCAAGGGAGAGAAGGCAGCGCCCTAATCCCGCATGACGGGCCGCATCCCAAAGGTCTCGCAGAGCTCGGGAGAGCAGGCTGCACCCTAATCCCGCAGGAAGGGCAACTCATCAGTGCTCTAGCACAGCTAGGGGGAGAAGGCAACGCCCTAATCCCGTAGGAAGGGCCATTCCCCAGGGACTGGCAGAGCTGCGGAGGGAAGCCAGCGCCCCACCCACGAGGGAAGGGCCGCTCCCCAGTGGTCTCACAGAGCAAGTGAAAGAAGGCTGCGCCCTATTCCAGCAGGAAGGGCCGCTCCCCAGTGGTCTCGCAGAGCTAGGGAGAGAAGGCAGCGCCCTAATCCCGCAGGAACGGCATCTCCCGAGGCCCCTGGCAGAGCTAGGGAGAGAAGGCAGCGCCCTAATCCCGCAGGAAGGGTCGCTCCCCAGTGGTCTCGCAGAGCTAGAGAGAGAAGGCAAGGCCCCATTCACGCAGGAAGGACCGCTCCCCAGTGGTCTAGCAGAGCTAGGGAGAGGAGGCAGAGCGATAATCCCGCAGGAAGGGCCTCTCCCCAGTGGTCACGTAGAGCGAGAGAAAGGAGTCAGCGCCGTAGTCCCGCAGGAATGGCCGCTCCCCAGTAGTCTCGCAGAGCTAGGGAGAGAAGGCAGCGCGATAATCCCGCAGGAAGGGCCGCTCCCCAGTGGTCTGGCACAGCAAGGGAGAGAAGGCAGCGCCCTAATCCCGCATGACGGGCCGCATCCCAAAGGTCTCGCAGAGCTCGGGAGAGCAGGCTGCACCCTAATCCCGCAGGAAGGGCCGCTCCCCAGTGGTCTCGCAGAGCTAGGGAGAGAAGTCACCTCCCAAATCCCGCAGGAATGGCCGCTTCCCAGTGGTCTCGCAGAGCTAGGGAGAGAACGAAGCGCCCTAATCCCGCAGGAAGGGCTACTCCCCAGGCCCCTGGCAGAGCTGGGGAGGGAAGCCAGCGCCCCGCCCACGCGAGAAGGGCCGCTCCCCTGTGGTCTCTCAGAGCTAGGGAGAGAAGGCAGCGCTCTAATCCCGCATGGCGGCCGCTCCCCAGTGTTCTCGCAGAGCTACGGAGAGCAGGCAGCGCCCTAATCCCGCAGGAAGGGCTGCTCTACAGTGGTCTCGCAGAGCTAGGGAGAGAAGGCAACGCCCTAATCCCGAAGGAAAGGCTACTCCCCAGGCCGCTGGCAGAGCTGGTGAGGGAAGCCAACGCCCAGCCCCCGCTCGGAGGGCCGCTCCCCAGTGGTCTCGCAGAGCAAGGGAGAGAAGGCAGCTCCCTAATCCCGCAGGAAGGGCCGCTCCCCAGTGGTCTCGCAGAGCTAGGGAGAGAAGGCAGCTTCCTAATCCCACAGGAACGGCTGGGCCCCAGTGATCTCACAGAGCTAGGGAGAGAAGGCAGCGGCCTAATCCCGCAGGAAAGGCCTCTGCCCAGTGGTCTCGCAGAGCTAGGGAGAGAAAGCAGCACCCTATTTCCGCAGGAATGACCGCGCCCCAATGGTCTCGCAGAGCTAGAGAGAGAAGGCAGCGCCATAATTCCTCAGAAATGGCTGCTCCCCAGGCCCCTGGCAGAGATAGGCAGAGAAGGCAGCGCCCTAATACTGCGGGAAGGGCTACTCCACAGGTCCGTGGCAGAGCTAGGGAGAGAAGGCAGCGCCCTATTCCAGCAGGAAGGGCCGCTCCCCAGTGGTCTCGCAGAGCTAGGGAGAGAAGGCAGCGCCCTAATCCCGCAGGAACGGCATCTCCCGAGGCCCCTGGCAGAGCTAGGGAGAGAAGGCAGCGCCCTAATCCCGCAGGAAGGGTCGCTCCCCAGTGGTCTTGCAGAGCTAGAGAGAGAAGGCAAGGCCCCATTCACGCAGGAAGGACCGCTCCCCAGTGGTCTAGCAGAGCTAGGGAGAGAAGGCAGAGCGATAATCCCGCAGGAAGGGCCTCTCCCCAGTGGTCACGTAGAGCGAGAGAAAGGAGTCAGCGCCGTAGTCCCGCAGGAACGGCCGCTCCCCAGTAGTCTCGCAGAGCTAGGGAGAGAAGGCAGCGCGATAATCCCGCAGGAAGGGCCGCTCCCCAGTGGTCTCGCACAGCAAGGGAGAGAAGGCAGCGCCCTAATCCCGCATGACGGGCCGCATCCCAAAGGTCTCGCAGAGCTCGGGAGAGCAGGCTGCACCCTAATCCCGCAGGAAGGGCCGCTCCCCAATGGTCTCGCAGAGCTAGAGAGAGAAGGCAGCGCCATAATTCCTCAGAAATGGCTGCTCCCCAGGCCCCTGGCAGAGATAGGCAGAGAAGGCAGCGCCCTAATACTGCGGGAAGGGCTACTCCACAGGTCCGTGGCAGAGCTAGGGAGAGAAGGCAGCGCCCTATTCCAGCAGGAAGGGCCGCTCCCCAGTGGTCTCGCAGAGCTAGGGAGAGAAGGCAGCGCCCTAATCCCGCAGGAACGGCATCTCCCGAGGCCCCTGGCAGAGCTAGGGAGAGAAGGCAGCGCCCTAATCCCGCAGGAAGGGTCGCTCCCCAGTGGTCTCGCAGAGCTAGAGAGAGAAGGCAAGGCCCCATTCACGCAGGAAGGACCGCTCCCCAGTGGTCTAGCAGAGCTAGGGAGAGGAGGCAGAGCGATAATCCCGCAGGAAGGGCCTCTCCCCAGTGGTCACGTAGAGCGAGAGAAAGGAGTCAGCGCCGTAGTCCCGCAGGAATGGCCGCTCCCCAGTAGTCTCGCAGAGCTAGGGAGAGAAGGCAGCGCGATAATCCCGCAGGAAGGGCTGCTCCCCAGTGGTCTCGCACAGCAAGGGAGAGAAGGCAGCGCCCTAATCCCGCATGACGGGCCGCATCCCAAAGGTCTCGCAGAGCTCGGGAGAGCAGGCTGCACCCTAATCCCGCAGGAAGGGCAACTCATCAGTGCTCTAGCACAGCTAGGGGGAGAAGGCAACGCCCTAATCCCGTAGGAAGGGCCATTCCCCAGGGACTGGCAGAGCTGCGGAGGGAAGCCAGCGCCCCACCCACGAGGGAAGGGCCGCTCCCCAGTGGTCTCACAGAGCAAGGGAAAGAAGGCTGCGCCCTAATCCCGCATGAATGGCCGCTTCCAAGTGGTCTCTCACAGCTAGGAATAGAAGGAAGCGCCCTAATCCCGCAGGAAGGGTCGCTCCCCAGTGGTCTCGCAGAGCTAGGGAGAGAAGGCAAGGCCTTATTCCCGCAGGAAGGATCGCTCCCCAGTGGTCTCGCAGAGCTAGGGAGAGAAGGCAGCGCCCAAATCCGGCAGGAAGTTCCGCTCTCCAGTAGTCTCGCAGAGCTAGGGAGAGGAGGCAGAGCGATTATCCCGCAGGAACGGCCGCTTCCCAGTGGTCTCGCACAGCTAGGGAGAGAAGGCACCGCCGAAATCCCGCAGAAACGGCCTCTTCCCAGTGGTCTCGCACAGCTAGGGAGAGAAGGCAGCGCCCTAATTCCGCAGGAAGGGCTGCTCCCCAGGCCCCTGGCAGAGCTGGGGAGGGAAGCTAGCGCCCCGCCCCCGCAGGAAGGGCCGCTCCCCAGTGGTCTCGCAGAGCTAGGGAGAGAAGGCAGAGCCCTAATCCCGCAAGAAGTTCTGCTCCCCAGTAGTCTCTCAGAGCTAGGGAGAGAAGGAAGCGCCCGAATCCCGCAGGAAGGGGTATTTTCCAGGCCCTTGGCAGAGTTGGGGAGGGAAGCCAGTGCCCTGCCACCGCGGGAAGGGCCGCTCCCCTGTGGTCTCACAGAGCTAGGGAGAGAACGCAGCGCCCTAATCCCGCAGGAAGGGCCGCTCCCCAGTGGTCTCTCAGAGCTAGGGAGAGAATGCAGCGCCCTAATCCCGCAGGAGGAACTGCTCCCCAATTGTCTTGCAGAGCTAGTCAGAGGAGGCAGCGCCCTAATCCCGCAGGAAGGGTCGCTCCCCATTGGTCTCGCAGAGCTAGGGAGAGGAGGCAGCGCCCTAATCCCGCAGGAAGGGCCGCTCCCCAGTGGTCTCGCAGAGCTAGGGATAGGAGGCAGCGCCCTAATCCCGCTGGAATGGTCACTCCTCAGTGGTCTCGCAGAGCTAGGGAGAGAAGGCAGCGCCCTAATCCCGCAGGGAGGTCCGCTCCACAGTGGTCTCGCAGAGCTAGGGATAGGAGGCAGCACCCTAATCCCACAGGAAGGGCCGATCCCCAGTTGTCTTGCAGAGCTAGGGAGAGGAGGCAGCGCCCTAATCCCACAGGAACGGCTGCTCCCCAATTGTCTCGCAGAGCTGGGGAGGGAAGCCAGCGCCCCGCCCCCGCAGGAAGTGCCGCTCCCCTGTGGTCTCGTAGAGCCAGGGAGAGAAGACAGCGCCCTAATCCCGCAGGAAGAGCTGATCCTCAGACCCCTTGCAGAGCTGGGGAGGGATCCCAGCGCCCCGCCCCCGCAGGAACGGCCGCTCCCCAGTGGTCTCACAGAGCTAGGGAGAGAAGGCAGCGCCCTAATCCCGCAGGAAGGGCCGCTCCCCAATGGTCTCGCAGAGCTAGGGAGAGAAGGCAGCGCCCTAATCCCGCAGGAAGGGCTGCTCCCCAGGCCCCTGGCAGAGCTGGGGAAGGATCCCAGCGCCCCACCGCCACAGTAACGGTCGCTCCCCACTCCTGTCGCAGAGCTAGGAAGGAACCTATCACACCACGTGCCCAGGAACGGCCGCTCTCCAGTCCCCTCACAGATCCGGGGATACAATCAAGCGCCCTGCCCCTGCTAATACTGCTGCTGGCCAGTCCTCTGGCAGAGCTAGGGAGGGATGGCAGCGCCTTACTCCCGCAGGAACGGCCGCTTTACATTCCCCTTGCAGACGTGGAGAGGGAAGGCTGCGCCCCTCCCCCGCAGGTCTGCACACTGGCCATGGCCATGGCCAGTAGCGCAGCGCAGAAGCTGCTCCAGCCCTGCAGCCTGTGGGCAGCGCATTGGGGTGGGGGCAGCACGGAGGAGGCAGGGGTCAGGTGGGCGGGGGGCTGAGACACAAATGGGGCGGACACGCGCCTGCCAGGAGCTGCCTGGTTCACCCCTTGCCCGGGAGATGCAGGAGTGGCCTGGATCATGGCTCGGCTGCAGAGCTTGGAGCCCAGGCTGGGCCCAGGAGTGAGAGGATGGGGGAGCTGGGGGTGTAGCAGAGGTTGGAGCCAAGAATTGGTTGGAGATGGGGTTGTGCCACTTCCGCTTGGCGGCAGGGGGGCCCTCTGGCTTTTTTTTTTTTTTGCTCCGCCCCCCACATCCCAATATTTCATCTTTGACATCTGGTCACCCTAGCCTGATATGAAGGAGGATGTCTGGACCAAGGGGCCAGGGACTGGCCTTTGCTAGAGAAACCACTGTCAAGTTTTAGCCAATTAGGACAAGTCAGCAAATAAGAACAACCTCAGGTATCAGTAACTGCTACAGGTTGCAAATTCCTACATGCAGCAGTTTCTGGCACTACACCTGCACAGCTCTGCTCCCCGGCTCTTTTCGGGCTCCTGCTCTCTCCTTAGCTCTGCCCCACTCTCACCCAGGCAGTTCCAGCTCACATGAAGGCTGGGATCCCTGGCCTGGTGACTCCCTCATTACACTGCCTGGCCTGTCAGTGCAGCTAACTTGGAGCTTTGGCCTCTCCCCATTGTCCCTGGGGACTGTCAGTCTCAGGGTCCTGATTTCCCATTGATCCTTCCCCCTTCTGTTGGTGCTGGGAACTAGCCAACCAACCCCCCCCCCCACACACACACACTAAGTTTTAATAAAGTGCCAAGAGCCCCCTTACACAAGCAGCCCCATGAGGGTCACCGATGTGCAGAGAAGGCAGCACAAGCTGCTCCCATGGTGCAATGGGCAGCACTCAGGACTCTGAATCCTGTAATCTGAGTTCAAATCTCAGTGGGACCTTGTGTTGGCTTGTGGTCATAGGCAGCAGGTTATATACATTTGTGGTGCTCGTGCTCCAGGAACATTCAGGGCTGGAGGCCCTGCTCCAGTAATATTTGGAGTTGGGTCTCTTCCCCTGGCCCCTGCATGGCAACCCTCCCCTCTGTTGTGGTGCATCCCTGCCTGACAAAAAGCTGCATGTGCCTGTCCCCTGCCTGCTCCTGCTGCTGGAGTAGAGGGATTCTGGGCAGAACTGCAGCCCCAGAGTCCTAGTGCAGGCTGCCCTCAGCCTCTCCAACACCCCCAACCCTGAGCTCCCTCTGAACCCTGATTCTCTGCCCCAGTCCTGAGCCCCCTCCTGCATCATGAATCCCTCATCCTCAGCCCTACGCTCCCTCCCAGAGGGTGCACTCCTTCCCACCCCCAGAGCCTGCACCTCTCACCCCTTCCTACAACCCTGCTGGAGCCTGCACCCAGCACCCAAACTCCATCCTAAAGCCTGAATCCTGCACCCTAATCCCCCCCAAACCCCCTCCCAGAGCCTTAGGCAGGTGGGGGTGGAGTTTGGGGGCGGGTTCTGGGCACCACCAAAATTTCTACAAACTTGCCACCCACCCATGCTTGTGGTAATGCCCCAGAGCTCAACTCCTCTGTCTCCAGCTGTGTAAGAGTGAATCTTTCACCTCCTGCTGGGTGACTCACATCTCCGAGAGCCAGGTCTTTGGCAGGGATGGCCACAATGGGATAGGGCTCTAGAACTTGCTACCCTGATAGTTGGGATTCTTGCTGCTGCACCTGATGTTCACAAGCTTGGCCCTTGTGCTTCCTACCACACGTTTCCTCTGGCCCACATGGCGCTTGAAGAAAGGAGTGCCAGCGCTGGGATTAATAGTCAGGCCTTGGCAGGAGGGAGGAAGAGTCCCAGGCTGGAGCCCCACACACCTTCCCTCCTCCAGGCACCTAGAGCAGAGGCAGCCCAGCTCTGTCCGCTGGATACCTCAGCAGAGTAGGTGAGTTCATGTAAATACAGTCTGGTCCCAAAGCTTCCCCCCAACCCTGGTCATCAGTAGCTGCCAGGGGAGAGCTCATTCACACCTCGCTTACAAATCATCATTTGAAATTCTAAGGTTGACCAACACTGCCGAAGCCAATACACCGACATTGTCAGCAAACACAACAGCTGGGTGAGGAAATCCGGCTTTGTCCAGACTTTCCAAACCTATTTGACTTTCTCAGGTACAAGTAGTTTTCATAGGTTGTATCTGCTTTTAAAGTGTGTGTTAACGTTTCAATTTCCATTCAAATTTGCAACCAATGACAACATTGGCAGTGCTGCATGTAACTACCTGACCACTGAGGGAGGGGGTGTTGGGGAAAATCGGGGAAGGGGGTGTACAGCCCCCTGGCTGGGGGGCATATAGGCAATGCCCAGTTTCACTGAATTGAGTCTCCTACTGCAGCACCTCAGTAGGTTACATCAGAGAGGAGCTGCAGCGTCTAGGCGGTGGGATGCCTGTGCCTTTAAGAGCCCAGCCCTGGGAAGTCCATGCTGAGAGGTGCTGCCTGTGGGAGGGGAAATAAAAAAGCCCTCTGCTTCCCCCACCCATGTTTGCAAACACTGGAGTCTCAGCCCACCGGGATAACTGTTCCCCCTCGGCCCCTGCCTGTGCCGGGGTTTAACCCTCTGGCAGTGCCTCCCTCCGGGCTTAACTCTGGCTCCTTCCCACCTCCCTGACTTTGCCTTCAGTCCCTCTCCTAACTCTGCCTCCAGCTGCTTGACCCCTGACCAGTCAATTTCCACCTCCTGCTCAGACCCTGGACACCTACTCCTCTGATTTGCCCTCCTTTGCCCCTTTTTAATCCCTGTAAAAAGTAGTCGATGCTGTGTCCCATTCTCTGGAGGGAGCGCTGGGCGCCTGGCCCCTGCCTGCGCAGTGCTCAAAGTGCCCAATGATCTTGTGGATGTTTGCTGAGTGCTGCAGGGTCACCCGAAGGGGGAGAGAGACGCGGTTAGGAGGTGATGCAGCCAAGGATGCCTCACCCAACACTGAGATGCAGCCACCTCTGGGGTGATTTACACAAGTCAGCAAATGAATATGGAACAAGAAACACATTGAAAGGATCGAGGCAGCTGCAGGAGGTGGAGAAAACCAGAAAAAGCAGTATCCCTGGATCCCAGCCCTGTCCTCCCCCACTCTACCCCCTAATTTCTACTCCCCTCCCACATTTGAGGGGAGAACCCAGGAGTCCTGGTCCCCAGCCTTGCCCACCTCCATATTTTGATATGGCTCCATCCAACAGCTGCCTCCACAATTGCAGAGCAGTGCCATGGGGCACACTGAGGCCTGCCTGTTTGCACAGGATGGGCAATGCCAGTGCTCCAGGATGGGGAGAGATGATGCTAAGGGAGAAGCAAGCAGCAGACAGCTCCCATGACAGAGAAAGAAATGCCAGGGGGTGCTGTGCTGCAAGGAGTGAATGGGGTTGGCAGGGAATGGGAGGATCTTCCCTCACAGCAGGTGCGTCTGTCCCCCTCCCAATTCCTCCCCAGCCCTACCCCAGCGCAGGCTAATCCCAGCCCAGCTACCAGGATTAAATTTGGCCTGGATTCCCCAGCTGCTGGGGGTGGGGCGTGGGGCTGGGAAGAATGAGCCTCTACTCCTCCTTCCCCAGACACAGTTGCATGGGCACAGACCAAAGGAGCCTGCAGCACTGCTGCCTAGAGGAAACTGAGGCACCAGCCACTGACAGACACCTCATGGCTCTCCTCATCCTCATCCTCTTTTCCATATACAACCTGGCCAGGGGAGGGGGGGTAAACTCAAGGCAGTTGCATAGTTAACCTGTGGAACTCCTTGCCAGAGGATGTTGTGAAGGGCAAGACTATAACAGGGTTCAAAAAAGAACTAGATAAGTTTATGGTGGATAGATCCATCAAGGGCTATTAGCCAGGGTGGGCAGGGATGGTGCCTGTAGCCTCTGTTTGCCCGAAGCTGGGAATGGGCAACAGGGGATGGATCGCTTGATGATTCCCTGCTCTGTTCATTCCCTCTGGGGAACCTGGCACTGGCCACTGTCAGAAGACAGGAGGATACTGGGCTAGATGGACTTTGCGTCTGAACCAGTCTGGCCGCTCTTATGTCTCCCTTGGCGCAGCAGTGACACCCAGTGGGCAGTCAGAGTAATGCACAGAAGGTGTTTTCCTTGGCGCAGCAGTGACACCCAGTGGTCAATCAGGGTAACACACAGAGCATGTTTCCCTTGGAGCAGCAGTGACACCTCGTGGTCATTCAGGGTAATGCACAGAAAGTGTTTCCATTGATACAGCAATGACACCCAGCGGTCAGGTGGTGTAATGCACAGCGTGTGTCTGCCTTCTAGGAGCAGTGACACCAACGGACCAGTCACGGTAAGGCACAGAGTGTATTTCTCACCAAGCTGGGTAATGCACAGAGCATGTTTCCCATGGAGCAGCAGTGACACCCAGTGACCAGCAGGAGTGGCATCAGACTCTTCTCGTTTGGTGGGAGACGGAGGTGGGTAGACAAAAAAAATTGAGGGGCTGTGCCCCCCCATCACCTGGCCTCTCCCATGCCTCTGCTCCTTCTCAGTTAAAGGCCAGGCTCATCTCCTCTCCCACTGGCCAGGGTTTACAGCAATACAACCTTTATTAAAATAAAATAGTGAACAGTTTACTTTCAATAAGCTAAATCTGTCCAAATTTTAGTATTAAATCCAAAGTTCTTAAAGATCCCATCAACAACCAAAACCTAAATGAAAATTTGAAACCAAAAACAATGCTTAATTTAAAACCCAAAACATTAAGAAAAACTTTGTTTTTAGAAATAAAAACTAACAAATGCCATAAATTAATAATTTCAAGGCTTTATCAAAAAGGTGTGCTACAGCAGGATGATAAAATAACATCAAATAAATAAGCCTGAACTCTAAAACCTCCTATAAAGGAATTGAATCCTTGAATACTGGCCAAATCTGTATAAAATATGCAGAAGTATGTCAAAACTGGTGTTGCAGGTCAGCCATTCGAATCCAGCAAATGTCAATTAAAATCTCCATTCCAACTTAAAAAACCAAAACAACCCAATAAACCAAAACAGTCACCGCCTGAAACAAACCTGCATAGAAGCAAAATTAAACCTGTGCCAGCATTGGAACAAATGATGTAAATGTCTAATTCTAACTTCTTGTTTCTTGCAGGAGGAAAGTGTTTTGCACCCCAGTAACCAGGCTATCACTGCAGCTTTCCTTTCACGAAATAAGATTTTTACCAAATATAAATTGCCCTCAAATTTCTCTAAGAGAAATTGAAATTGTATCTTTGCACTAATATCCCAAGTGTGCAAGTCCATCCCCTCAGAGCAGCCCCACACCCTGAGCCCAGGGGAGAATCCCAACTAGTTGGGCATTTGTAACCCTGGGGCCTGAAGCTGATGAGAGAAAGGGAAGTGAGCCATCTTGGAGCTTTCCGATACCACCTGCTGGGAGCACAGGGAATTGACTGAGCGACGTCCTGGCTGATTTTGACCTTGTTCTCCACCAGCAGGCTCCACTGGAGAGCTCGGGAGTGACATGACCATGGGAGCACCCTATGTACATATTAAAATCTGGCATTTGGGGGCCACTGGGGTGTAATGTGGGTACTTTTGGGGTTGGGTCCCACATGCGAAGGGATGTGGACAATTTGGAGAGAGTCCAGCGGCGGGCAATAGAAATGATTAGGAGGCTGGGGCACATGACTTACGAGACCCTACAGGCCATACCCTGTATGTTAAGCTAAGGCAAGGTTAGCATATCTATATTGTGACCTTTTACTAAGAAAGCAAAGTTGACCTGTATCTTGTTACTTAAATAGATAGGTACTCACGCCTGTCTAAGACCTTTACTTAGACCAATCGACAATGGAGAATGGCATAGTTTTTTTTTTCAGTATTCTACCCACAGACTTAACAGGTACAACACAAGGGAACTTATGTGCATATGTACATGTCATCAACATGCACAAACATACTAGCCTGTGAAGTAAGCGTACCCTAACGTTTTGTGGGTGAGGAATGAAATTTGGACATAGGAGGAAGGATTTCCGGTACTTGTGCCCTATAAAAGAGGTAACCCACCTCACTAGAGCACTTCACTCTATCATTCTGACTTACTTCCTCCACTCTCTCTCTATGTACTAGCAGTAGGCTGTACTTGTTCTTAAACTTTAAGTTTCAAGGGAACTAGGCTAAGCTCCATTTCCGTAAGTTTTTATTCTTTGTTTATTAGGTTTTGATTTTAAGTTTAACTTAGTCAAGTAAACCCTAAGTAACAGTAGCTTTTTCTAAGCGCTGCATCTTTCACTCAAGAATTGAGAAACCTGAACTGCAAGGGTGGTTCTGTGTCTCTTACCACCAGGTTATCAAGGAATTGTGGTAAGAGACATTAACCAAAACTTTGTTGCATATAATGCCCTATGTATCTATTGAATAGCAGTAAAGCAACTGTAACTTTGTAACTCAATTAAATTAAATAAAATGTAAGCTAATAAATTAAATTTTCATCATATTATCCAAATTAATATTATTAGTACACCCTAAATCAGGGTACATGGGACAGAGATATGGAGTGCAGGTGGATGAGGGCACTGGCCCTGGGAGTGCAGGCTCTAGGGTGGGGTTAGAATGAGAGGTTCAGGGTGCAGTAGAGGGCACGGGGTTAGGGCAGAGAATTGGGCTGTCAGGGCTCTGGAACAAGACCAGGAAAAAGAGAATTGAGGTGAAAGAGGGAGATCAGGCTAGAGCAAAAAGTGGTGGGGGAAAAAGAAGTTTGAGCTGTAAGTGGGAAGAAAAAACTCAACCCCCCTCTTATCAGGGCATCTAAGAACTAGATGAAAGACATCTCTCCCCCACTGCAATAGCAACTCCAGTAGGCCTGGGCTGAGGGGAGAACTCCTCTCCCCAGCAGCTCGAGCTGGTTTGGGCTACAGACATCTTGCCTCCACAGATCTGGTGTTCTTGAGCTGGGACAGGGGAGGGGCTCCTCTCCTCTCCATTTGGGACATGGCGGGATGAGAGATGTGACAGAGCTTTACGGGAAATCATTATTTGCCTGATTCATGTGCCAGTCCTAGTCTCTGCTGACACAAACAAGCCATTTATCCTGCATGCTGATGCCAGTTTGGAGGGTTTGGGAGCAGTCTCGTACCAGGAAGTGGAAGGCAAATGTAAATCTGTAGCCTTTGCCAGCTGAGGACTGTCTGATAGAGAAACTTGCTATCCCATCCACCAGCTGAAGTTCTTGGGCTTGAAATGGGCAATCACTGAGAACTTTGGAGACTACTTGTGTGGTGCTCAGTTTCAGGTATGGACAGAGAACAATCCACTGACTTATGTGTTAACAAGGGCTAAGCTGGATGCTGCAGGGCAGAGATGGGTGGCTACTTTTGCTAGCTGTGACTTCAGCATTCAATACCAATGATATGGTATAATAGGGAGTGTGATTTACCAGGAGCACCAATTCTTGGTTGTGGGGAGGATGTAAGCAGGGTCAGAATGAACTCTACCCTGAAATCTATTGGTGATGTGTTGTAAAAGTCTTTTGTTGCTGATGTGCATGGTCACACCCACCCCACATTGCATGATGGGGGTGCTTGTCCAAATGGTCATTTCGGCTGCTGTGAGATCCCCAATCTCTTTCTTATTAGGGCAGGAGTAATAAAGCGTAGTTATCCTGGTGATATGAATCAAGGACAGTAGAACGGTCCTTAGCAGGTCATGCTTTTGGGAGTCACCCGAACCTACATATATCTCATTAGGCAAGGGACATGGGTTCCAAAGCATAGTGAAATAAAAAAAGTTGAAAATGAATATTTAAATTTAGTACTATGGGTCTTTTTTGAAGTTTCTAACTGCAGATATCATGGCTTTTTTTCTTTTTTAGTTTAAAAATAAAGCTCTTTGTGATTGTAGTAGAAATTCAGTTCTATGCTACATACCTAAGATCACTAATAGTTAAGAATAAGTTTTAGATGTATTTAGAGTGGGGGGTTCTGATCTCACTTACATACTGAAAGTTGTAAGCAACTTCACAGTTAGGTAAAATGCTCTTTTCTACACTGACTGCATGGAAATTTTGCAGGTTGGACTCAGAGAATGCAGCTGGGGGGCAGGACTGTTGTGGCACATGCCCCATTTCTGCAACCAACATTTGCTACCTCACTCCATAATGCCACACACAGAGCGACCTTTTACCTTTTAGAATCAGAATATATCACATAAGAGATTGAATAGCATAAGCTTAAGGTGAGTAACTGTAGCACTAACAGCAATTTTAAGAAATTCAAAAATGTCTCTGTCTTTACACACCAGGAACAACAAAAAGGAAATCAACTAAAACAACCACAGACAGCTAAACACCCACTCTTACCTCCCACGTTCTTTTGGCATTTGGAACCCGTACCCCTTATTGGTGAGTACTTTTCAGGTGAGGGTGAAGCTGAAGGCTTAACTGAAAACAGTTTAAGAAGTGCTCCCGTCTCTGGCACTCAGCTTTTCAGCTCCCAATGGGGTCCAAACCCCAAATAGATCCCTTTTACCCTGTAGAAGCTGTAATATCCTGTGACCAGGACAGCTGCGCATCTGCCTGCCAGCGTGAGAGCGCATAAGGTGCTAATCCAGATAGTGGTGGCTGAGTGGCAGCGGTCATGAAAAACCAGCAGAATGGTGCAGCAAAAGTGTGCTGGGCCCATAACCCAGAGATTAATGGATCAAAGCCATCCTCTGCTACATGTGTGCTTGCTTCTTTTCCCTCAGGGCCTTCCAGCAAGGCAGTGACCAGCAGAGCACCAAGAGCCTAGGCCATGAGGCTACCTGGACTGAAGGCAAGAGGCAGGCCTGGGTATGGCGAGGGCCTCCTGTCCTGGAATGAGGCTGCAGTACTTCCTGGTCCCCTTTTCCCACCCACACTGGCAGGCAGCGTGTGCTGCGGGAGAACAGGAAGGAGGCTCTCGGGACACCAGGCAGTGCTGTGTGTGTGGCTGTCAGGGGAAAGAGCCTAGGCTCCTGACTCAAACTGCCATTGACTGGCGTGGCTCTGCACACCATCAGCCAGGGCAGGCCAGGCTGCGGACGTGACTCAGGCGTGAGCAGCATGGCCGCGCTTTCCTGACAAGGCGTGAGGCAGGCCAAGAGCTTTGCACAGTCTATAGGGAAGTGGGAGGGAGGCGTCTTTGAGCCGGCGTGTCTCGTCTGCTTCTCCTTTGCCACTTGGGAGGAGGCGGGGAGAGAGCGAAATGTTCCTGGCTGAAAGTTTTTGTGCTCGGCTTTGAGGATTAAACCTGAGCCTCTGGAACAGATGCTGGGAGATGGGTTTCTGAATGACATCCAGCCCGGTCTTCGGGCCACTAGCTGAACGCACTGTGGCCAAGAGGCAGCAAAATGGGACCTTTGAGGCTCCCCGCAGGCAGGGCCAGCTTTAGGAAATGCGGGGCCCAATTCAAACATATTCGGCGGGGCCCCGGCAGGGATGACTAAAAAAAAAACCATGTAAATAAAAGCCTTTCATTTCTTAGCAGCCGGTTCCCTGTAAAAAGTTCTGATTTAAGGGATGTGCCACAGTATGTATTTTTTGTACCAATAGGGTTACCATACATCCATATTTTTAAAAATTTCTCCCAGATGGTCTATTTAAGAACCAAAAAGCTGGACATGTCCAGGAAAATACGGATGTATGTTAACCCTACCTAAAATTCTTTTTTAAAAAGATGGGCCTGAACTAGAAATGAGCTCCGTTTCACATGTGTGGGTCCCCGCCACTCCCTGGGGGTGTGCTAGGGTGACCAGATGTCCCAATTTTATAGAGACAGTCCCGATTTGGGGGGTCTTTTGCTTATATAGGATCCTATTACCCCCCACCCTGTTCCAATTTTTCACACTTGCTGTCTGGTCACCCTAAGGTGTGCACATGTGTGGGTCACAGCTGTTCACTGCCCCTCTCATTGCAGCGTGTGTGCAGGGTTACTGCCCTGGGAACTGCAGGGCACCAGTGGACATGGGGCTGGCTGGAGGCAGGGCAGGGGCTGACTGGAGGTAGTGTCTGGCTGCAAGCAGGGCAAGGCGTGCGGGGCTGGCTGCAGACAGGACAGGGGGTGCAGGACTGGCTGCAAATGGGCTGGCTGCAGGCAGGGCAGGGTGTGTGGGACTGGCTGCTGACAGGGGCTGGCAGCAGGCAGGGGGATGTGGGGTGGAGTGGGCTGGTTGGCTTCAGGCAGGGCCTCAGGGGAGTGCACAGGGGTTGGCAGGCCTGGAGACAGAGGAGTGTGGGACTGGCTGGCTTAAGGCAGGGGAGTGTGGCAAGGGTTGACTGGAGACAGGGCACGGGGTGCGGGGCTGGTGCAGGCAGGGCAAGGGTTGCAGCAGGGGCTGGCTGTGGGCAGGGGTGCGGGTACAGGGGGTACAGCCTACCCTGTACGGTAAGTGCCCCCTCCTCCACCAAGGTAGCAGCAGCAGCCCAGGGCTCGGGGGCTATTTAAAGGGCCTGGGGCTCCCCTGCTTCCACCGCCCCAGCCCTTTGAATAGCCACGGGAGCCCTGGGGAAGTGGCGGGGCTCCGGGAGCTGTTTAAAGGGCCGGGGCGGTAGAAGCAAGGGGAGCCCCAGACTTTTTAAATAGCCCCCAAGACTCCAGCAGCGGGGCTCTGGTGGCAATTTAAACAGCCTGAGGCTCCAGTCCCTGCTGGGAGCCCCAGGCCCTTTAAATTGCCCCCTGGGGAAGCTGGGCCACCCTAGTAGAGTGCACCAGCAGGGCTTGGGTGCGGGGCCCGATTCAGGGGAATTGGTTGAATTGGCCTAAAGCCGGCCCTGCCCGCAGGAAAGCAAGGAAGTAGCACAGGCTTATCACTGTCCCTGGGTGGGCTTGAACCACCATCCTTTCAGTTAAGAGCCAAACGTGCTGACCCATTGCACCACAGAGACACAGACAGGCCAGGCTGTATGGAGCACAACAGTCAGGAATCAGCTCAGGGTCCGGTCTAGCACATGCATGCAGTGGTTGGACAAGCAACAGCAAGGAACTGGACTGGTGCGGAGTGAAAGATCTGTGGGAAGGAACCGAAAATAGTACTGGGGCTGCAGTACAGGGCTTGCATACACTTTCTTTGGCCTGTTTTGCTGGAAGAGTTAGCAGGGCAAGCTTGTTAGTTACAGGTAAGGGGGTGAGTTTATGCAAATTCTGGACTCTGGGACCACAGCTGGGGTGGGACAGGCACAACTTTTGTGGCACATGCACCCTCTCTACAACCTACCTTCGTTACTTCACTCCATAACAGCACACACAGAGCAACCTTTTACCTTTCACCACCAAAATATACTGTAGAAGAAATCTAATAGCATAACTTTAAGATGAGAAACTTTAGTACTAACAACAATTCTAAAGATATTCAAAAATATGTCTGTCTTTAGACACCAGACACAAAATCAATCAGACCGAGAACAAACATCTATTCCTACTTCCCACACACTTTTGGGGGGGGGGGTTGGAACCCATACCCCTTAATGATGAGTCCTTTCCAAGCGAGGGGCAAGCTCTCAGGCCTCAAATGCCAGGTACAGTTACTCTCTCCTTGATCCAAACTAAACAGGAAAATACACTTGATTACTCCTGCCCCAATAACAAAGAGATGGGGGATCCCAAAGCAGCTGAAATGACCATTTGGACAAGCACTCCCCTCATGCAATCTGGGGTGGGTGTAACCATGCAAATGACATCAGCTCCAAAAGGCCTTTACAACAGATCACCAACAGATGGCAGGGTAGAGTTCATACCGACCCTGCTTAAACTAGATTGTGGCAAAGATTAAAAAACACTGAATGTTAAAACTCACCAAACGCGGGTGAATCCATTCTCATTGTCGTACCCGCTTCTTAAACTCCACACCTGAACGTAGCCCTCACATGGACAACATACCCTCCTAACTCAGTGTCTGTATGTTAACCTTTTACCCCCAGTCAGAGCTATTGCAGATTCTGTATTCCTTATGCCACCCGATCTTAAACCGAACTTCGCACCCCCTGGGTAATCTGTACATTGTTCCCTGATTACCAGAAACTTCTACACCTAAATGCTGTACCGTACACCTTTTTCTTCTTTGAACGTCATCTTACTAAAAAGTTGACATTTGTTCGAGATCCTGGCTCCTGTTCCCTTGCAAGGCGTGTGCCTTTGCTCAAGGTTTAGTCTGCTAATACAGCGGGGGCAGGGTGGGGGCCGATTGAGCCAGAGACGCTTGCCTGCTGCAGACACGGATCAAAGGCTGAACCTCATCCCCCACGAGCTGAAGGCTTAATTGAAAACAGTTTAAGCAGTACTCCCGTCTCCGGCACTCAGCTACCCAGCTCCCAATGGGGTCCAAACCCCAAATAGATCCTTTCTACCCTGTAGAAGCTGTAAAAGCCTGTGACCAGGGTAGCTGCCTAGCAGCCGGCGCATATGCCTGCCAACGTGAGAGCTCGTAAGGCACTAATCCAGATAGAGGTGGCTGGGTGGCAGGGGGAGTAAAGAGCCAGCAGAGTGGTGCAGCGGACACATGCTGGGCCCATAACCCAGAGGTCAATGGATCAAAGCCATTCTCTGATACACGAGCACTTGTCTCTTTTCGCTCTGGGCCTTCAAGCGATCAAAACCCTCAGTTTGCGGGCCCAGATCTGTCTGCCATGTGCCTGGGCAGCAGCAGGACAGTCTCAAGAGAGCAGCTCCCACCCATTATCTCTTGTAGTGGAAAGGAAGTAGAATTGTGGTTGGACTTTTGCTATTTCTGTTCAGGGAATCAGTGGCTGTGAGGTAACCCTTACTGATAATGGCAGGGGAAGAGTTCTCACTTCTGCATTGATGCTGCAATTTTTTGTTGTGCCCTTTCTCTCCCCCTTCAATGCAGGCAGGTAGGCTTGGTGGCTTGGGGATGTGGGTCAAGCTTGGTTTCTTTTGGCAGACACCTGGTTGAGAACTGGT
Organism: Gopherus flavomarginatus; assembly: GCF_025201925.1. Lineage (NCBI taxonomy): Eukaryota > Metazoa > Chordata > Testudines > Testudinidae > Gopherus > Gopherus flavomarginatus. The sequence goes on along the minus strand of NW_026115064.1, from coordinate 2,980,313 downwards.
GCTCTACGGTCTTGTCTAAACTGACCAGCCCTAATGTCTGTAGCCTCGTCTCATACTTTGAAAGCCTTTTATTTACCCCTTTCCACTGCAAAAACGACTATTTAGTCCTACTCTTTTTTTCCAAGCTGCTAACCAGTTACTGATCCATGAGAGGGCCCCAGCCATCTGGAGTAGCTTGTGATTGTGAGTGGCAACCTCAGGGCAGATTGTTAAGAAGCAGAGCACAATCCCCAAACTGGTTGTGTGTTCTAGACTTACGTTTCACCAAGTGTCAGATTCTGGATGACATCCTTTTTATGACTTTTTAAAGCAAACTTGCTATTTTTGCATCATTTGAGCATTCTATGCAGAGGACTAGAAATGTTTCTATTAACCTGAATGTTAGATCATTTTAACATTGGCTGGAATCACAATGTTAAATTAGTTCTTATGACTTTAATAACTGATACTTCCTGTATCTCAGGACTAGCTATTAAACTGATTTTTGGACTAGGGAGATGGTATAGCAGCTTCCTCCATCCCTTGCACACATCACCCTGTTACTGTGGCACTGAACCCCCAGGAGCGGTGGACCTCCCTATGGGGAGAATATCGTGGTTGAAGAGCAGCGAAGAAAAATGGTGTTGTCTGTGTTCCCATTTGGTTTGTTCTGAGTATGGTTTTGAGTCGTTTTTAACTCTTTCATCAGTTATTAGTAACATCTTATTATCAGGCCTCTGAACTGAAAGGCTGCTCTTGCAGGTTTTACTTTGTCGTTGTTTGTAGGTCAAATAGCCGCTTTCTTAGGCCTCGTCTACACTACGCATTTAAACCGAATTTAGCAGCATTAAAACGAATTAACCCTGCACCCGTCCACACAATGAAGCCCTTTATATCGATATAAAGGGTTCTTAATACCGATATCTGTACTGCTCCCCGACGAGGGGAGTAGTGCAGAAATCGGTATTGCCATGTTGGATTAGGGTTAGTGTGGCCGCAATTCAATAGTATTGGCCTCCGGGCGGTATCCCACAGTGCATCCTTGTGACCGCTCTGGAAAGCAATCTGAACTCGGATGCACTGGCCAGGTAAACAGGAAAAGCCCCGCGAATTTTGAATTTCATTTCCTGTTTGCCCAGCATGGAGCTCTGATCAGCACAGGTGGCGATGCAGTCCCAAACCCAAAACGAGCTCCAGCGTGGACCGTCTGGGAGGTACTGGATCTGATCACTATATGGAGAGACAAATCTGTTCTATCAGAGCTCCGTTACAGAAGACGAAATGACAAAACATTTGAAAAAATCTCCAGGCTATAATAGACAGAGTCCACAGCCGGGACTCAGCACAGTGCTGCGTGACAAGCATAACGGAAAGCCAAAGAATCAAATGGACGTTCATGGAGGGAGGGAGGGGAGACTGAGGACTCCAGCGATCCCACAGTCCCTGCAGTCTTTGAAAAGCATTTGCATTCTTAGATGAGCTCCCAATGCCTGAACAGTCAAACACATTTTCCCAAGTGTTTCAAGGGACCCTGGAGCTAGGCAAAGAGGTCCAACCGGCAGGGCCCCTGGAGCTAGGTTTAGGGGTCCTAGAGATAGGGCCCCTTGAGCTAGGGTTGGGGGACCCATGCATAAGGCCCCTTGACCTAGGGTGAAGGGCCCCATGGGTAGGGCCTCTGAAGCTAGGGTTAGGGGACCCAGGGGTACAGGGCCTGCAGATAGGGTTAAGGGTCCCATGAGAAGGGACCTTGGAGCTAGGGTTAGGGGTCCCACAGGAAGGGCCGTTGGAGCTAGGGTTAGGGTTCCCACATGTAGGGACCCTGGAGCTAGGGCTAGGAGCCCCATGGACGGGGCCACAGGAGCAAGGGTTGGTGGTCCCAGGGGTGGGGTGCCTGGAGCTAGTGTTTGGGTGTCTAGGGGTGGGGCCCCTGGAGCTAGGGTTAGCGGCCCCATGGGCAGGGCACCTTGAGCAGGGGTTTGGATCCCCAGCAATGGGGCCTCTGGAGCAAGGGTTAGGGGTCCAAGGGGTGGGACCCATGGAACTAGGGTTAGGGGTCCCACTGGTAGGGCCCCTGGAGCGAGGGTTAGGGGACCCAGTGGTAGGGCCCATGCAGCTAGGGTTTGGAGCCCCAGAGATGGGGCCCATGGAGCTAGGGATAGGGGTTCCAAGAGTGGGGCCCCTGGAACTAGGGTTAGAGGCCCCACGGGTAGGGCCCCTGAAGGTAGGGTTAGGCATCCCAGGGGTAAGGCCCCTGGAGCTAAGATTAGGGGTCCCACGGGTAGGTCCCCTGGAGCTAGGATTATGGGTCAAATGGGCACGAAGCCAGGAGCTAAGGTTAGAGCACCCACAGGTAGGACCTCAGGAGCTAGGGTTAGGGGCCCCACGGATAGGGCCCCTGGAGCTTGGGTTAGGGATCCTAAGGGAAGGACCTCTGGAGCTAGGGTTAGGTGCCCCACGGGCAGGAGCCCAGGAGCTAGATTTAGGGGCCCCAAGGATGGGGCTCCTGGAACTAGGGTTAAGGTCCCCACGGGTAGAGCCCATGGAGCTAAGGCTAGGGGCCCCATGGGGAGGTCCCATAGAGCTAGGGTTAGGGTCCCCACGGGTAGGGCCCCTGGAGATAGGGTCAGGGGCCCCAGGGATAGAGCCCCTGGAGCTAGTGTCAGGGACTCTAACCCCCAGATGGCAAAGTTAGTTGTCTGACTGCGATAGAGACAGGCAACACCAGCAAGGTCCGATCAAAAGCTCTTTATTGACAAGTGCACGCATCAATAGAGAGCAGCTCGTCTCCCGAGAGAACCAGCCCGCTCTTTAAATCTTAGTATAAGCCTATATAGACAGTTCTGTCCCGTCATAAATTATTCACTGGTGCAACCCACTCCCTTCTTTTAACAACTAGAAACTAGACACCTTTAGTATACATACATACCTAAAGTTAGAAATGTAGGGGAGTTAAAAACAAACAACGAACAAAACCAGGGAGTGAAAACAAGGAGGCTGGGAAACTAGGGCTCTTATCAGTTCTTCGAAGGAGCTGCCCTAACAGAGCACATCTGGTACTATGCCAGGAATGCAGCTTCTCGCTTATCTCACTTTTTCCCAGCGCTTGTGAGACATGCTGCTGCTTCTCAGTGTTTTCCACTCAGGAATTACCCAAAAACCTCTGTTAGCCTGACTTTGGTCAGGTTGGCATACCTTGTTTTGTCTGCAATATCTTTATTCAGGCCTAACACTAGGGATAGGGGCCCCACGAGTACTATTCCTGGAGCTAGGACTCGGGGCCCAAGGGGTATGCCCCCTGGAGCTAGGGATAGGGGTCACAAAAGTAGGGCCTTTGGAGCTAGGGTTAGGGGCCCAACGGGTGGGGTCCCTGAAGCTAGGGATAGGAGCCCCATGGGTAGGGCCCCTGGAACTAGGCTTAAGGGCCCCAGGGATTGGGCCCCTGAAGTTATTGTAAAGGGTCCCAGGGGTGGGGCGCCTGGAGATAGGTTTAGGGGCCCGACGGGTATGGCCCCTGCAGCTAGGGTTAGGGGCCCCATGGGTAGGGCCCCTGGAGCTAGGTTTGGGGGTCCCACGGGTAAGGACTCTGTAGCTAGGGTTAGATCCCCATGGGTTGGGCCCCTGGAGCTAGGGTTAGAAGCCATAGGGATGGGGCCCTTGGAGCTAGGGTTAGGGGTACTGGGGGTCAGGCCCTTGGAGCTAGGGTTAGGGTTCCACGCATATGGCATCTGGAGCTAGGGTTAGGGGACACAGGGGTAAGGCCCCTATAGCTAGGGTTAGTGGTCGCATGGGTAGGGCCTCTGGAGCTAGGGTTAGGGGCCCCACAGGAAGAGACCCTAGAGTCTGGGTTAGGGGCCCCAGGGCTGGGGCTCATGGTGCTAGGGTTAGGGGTCCTAGGGGTGGGCCCTGGACCTAGGGATAGGGGTCCTAGTGGTGGGGTGCTTGGAGCTACGGTTAGGGGCCCCAGGGGTAGAACCCATGGACCTTGGGTTAGGGGTCCCATGGGTCGGGACACTGGATCTAGGGACAGGGGCCCCATTGGTAGGGCCCCTGGAAATTGGGTTAGTGGTTCCACGCGTAGAGCCCCTGTAGCTAGCGTTAGCGGGCGCATGGCTAAGGCCCTTGGAGATTGGATTTGGGGCCCCAGGGACTTGGCCCTTGAGCTAGGGTTAGTGTTCGTGTGGGTGGGGCCTCTGGAGCTAGTGTGTGGGTTTCCAGGGGGTGGGGTCTCTGGAGCTAGGGCTAAGGACCCCACGGGTAGGGCCTCTTTAGCTAAGGTAAGGGCCCTACGGGCAGGGTGCCTGGAGCAAGTGTTAGGGACCCCATGGGTAGGACCCTTGGAATTAGGGTTAGGAGCCCCAGGTATGGAGCCCCTGGAGCTAGGGTTAGGGGATGCAGGGGTCGGGTCCCTGGAGCTTGGGTTAGGGGCCCCACGGAGAGGGCCCCTGGAGATAGGGTTAGTGGCGCAAGGGGTAGGGCCCCTGGATCTTTGGTAACGGACCCAAGGGGTAGGGCCCCGGAAGCTAAGGTTAGGGTCCCATAGGTAGGGCCATTGGAGCTAGTATTATGATTCCCACATGTAGGGCCCCTGGAGCTAGGGTTAGGGTTCCCAGGGGTGGGGCCTCTAGACCTAGTGTTAGGGGCACCACGAGGACGGCCCCTGGAGTTAGGGTAAGGTCCCACGGGTAGAGCCCTTGGAGCTAGGGTAAGGGGAACCACGGGTAGGGCCCCTGGAGCTAGGGGAAGAAGCCCCACGAGTAGGGCCCCTAGTGCTTTGTTAGGGAAATCAGGGATGGGGACCCTGGAGGTAGGGTTAGGGCCTCAATGGTTAGAGCCCCTGGAGTTTCCATTAGGGGTCCCATGGGTAGGATCCTTGGAGCTAGGGTTAGGAGCCCTAGGAGTAGATCCTCTGGAGCTGGGGATATGAGCCTCAGTGGTAGGGCCCCTGGAGCTAGGGTTAGGGGTCTCACGGGTAAGGCCTCTGGAACTAGGGTTAGGGGCCCACAGGTTGGGGCCCTGAAGTTAGAGTTAGGGGTCCCACTGGTAGGGCCCCTGGAGCTAGGGTTAGGGGTCTTATGGGTAAGGCCTCTGGAACTAGGGTTAGGGGCCCACAGGTAGGGGCCCACAGGTAGGGGCCCTGCAGTTAGGGTTAGGGGTCCCACTGGTAGGGCCCCTGGAGCGAGGGTTAGGGGCCCCACGGGTTGGGCCCCTGGAGCTAGAGTTAGGGGCCCCAGGGAAGGAGTCCCTGGAGCTAGGGTTAGGGGCCCCAGTGGTAGGGCCCCAGGAGCAAGTGTTAGAGACCTTACGGTTAGGGCTCCTGGAGCTTGGGTTAGGGGCCTCACATGTAGGGTCTAAGGAGTTAGGGTTAGCAGCCCAATGGGTAGGGCCCCGGTAGCTACGGTTAGGGGCCCCAGTGGTAGAACCCTGTAGCTGGGTTGAGAGGTTTATTTAAAATAGACACACATTTTTTAAGATCTGCTTCAGAAATGCTAATGTTGATATAAGCAAAAGTCTTCATAGTGTTCCCCTGGTCATCTTTCCTGATAACAATTTCCGCATCTGTAACATTTCCAAACTTGCTGAATCTTTCCTGCAGTTCAGCCTCAGATACTGTATTGCCAAGTCCTCCAACATATAAACGTTTTAAAACTTGTTTTTTCTCCATAATAAAAAGTCAGACTGTTTCATTTAGGATGTATGTTTTATCCTTCGCACATGTCCAGCCAGGAAAGGGTAGGGCCTCTGGAGCTAGGGTTAGGATCCCAATGGGTAGGGACCCTGGAGCTATAGTTTGGGGCCCTATGAGCAGAGTCCCTAAAGCTAGGGTTAGGGGCCCCGGGGATGGGGCACCTGGAGCTAAGTTTAGGGGCACCATGGGTATGACCCCTGCAGCTAGGGTTAGGGGCCTAAGCGGTAGAACCCCTGGAGTTTGGGTTAGGGGTCCCACGTGAAGAGCCTCTGTCCTAAAAAACTACTCAGCTCACCGCACTCCCTGGGCTATTCCAACCATCCCACAAACTGCTTCTCTTTGTCAGCTGCTCTGCTCCACAATATAATTTCAGAGTCTCTTACTGGCTAACAAAGCTCTTTAGTGATTTCAGCTCAGGAACCTAGAATTTCAATTGTTAAAAGAATCAAATTTCAGCTTTATTCTTCAACTGCTAAAAGAGAAAAAAGTGCAATTCATGTTTTTGGGTCATCCAAGGAGCTCACTCCCTTGTCTAGCGAGTGCCACTCAAGTGATGGTGAGAATCCCTGTCTCAAAGCAGTTTCACAGTTCCTCATCCACACAATCAGGGTGACAACACTCCACATCTCATTCCCCAACAACAAATAAACCGGCGATACCACAGCTGCCAAAGCAGCCATCCCAGGCTGTCGTTGCCGTGTCAGGAGGGGTGTGTGTGCCTGTGCAAACACGATCAGCCCCTGAAATTCTTTTCTACACTCTCCATAATTCACCACCAGATGTCAAGGTAGAGATCATCCTGCTTCTGCTTACATAGGTATCTGTGCTCCCCACAACCCCCTAATCCCACCGGGACCCATCTAGCCTTTATAAAGGTATCTGTGCTCCCCACAAACCTCTAAGCCCCCCAGGGAACCCGCAAGCCCAGATGTAGGTATCTGTACGCCCCACAAACCCCCTAATACCCACAGGACCCCTCCAGCCTGTAGGTAGGTATCTGTGACCCCCAGAGCCACACAAAGACCCTCAGGACCCCTACAGCATGGATGTTTGTATCTGTGACCCCCACAAAGCGCCTAAGCTACCCAGGGACCCCTACAATCGGGATGTAGGTATCTGTTCCTCCCAAAACACCTAATCCTCCCCGAGACCCCTCCAGCCTAGACATACGTATCTCAGACCCCACAACTCTCCTAAGACCTCCGAAACCCCTCCAGCCTAGACGCAGGTATCTGTGCCCCTCACAAACCCCCTAGGCCACGATGGGACCCCTCCAGCCTCGACATAGTTATCTGAGCTCCCCCCACCCCCCCCTAAGGCCCCCAGGACCCCTCTTGCCTGGATGAAGGTATCTGTGCCCCCCACAAACCCCTAAGCCCCACCAACATCCCTATAGCCTGGAAGTAGGTATCTGTGCACCCTCACAAACCCACTGATCCTCCCAGCGACCCTAAAGCATGAACATAGGTATCTGTACCCCAAAATGCCCCAATGCAACCCTGGAGGCTCTACAGCCTCGAAATAGGTATCTGTGCCCCCCCACAACTCTCAAATACCCCCACAACCCCTCCAGCCTGGAAGTAGATATTTGTCACCTCCAGGAACCCCCTAAGCACTCACCAGGGCTTCTCCAGCCTGGACATAGGTATCTCTGCCTCCCACAAGCCCCCTAAGACGCATAGGTCCCCCACCAGCCTGGTTGTAGCTATGTGTATGCCACACAAACCCCCTAAGCTCCCCAGGGCCCCCTCCAACCAGGACATAGGTATCTGCACAACCACAACTCTTTAAGTCCCCAGGGATCCCTCCAGACCATGCATAGGTTTCTGTGCCCCTCACCAACTCCCTAAACCCCCAGGGACCACTACAGCTTGGACGTATGTGTCTGTGCTCACCACAACCCCCTAAGCCATCCAGGGACCTCTCCAGCCCGGATGTAGATATTTGTGTCCCCTGTGAAGTCCCTAATCCCCACCGGAATCCCTCCAGCCTAGACGTAGCTATCTGTGCCCCTCACTACCCCTAATCCCCAGCAGGGATCTCTACAGCCTCTACGTAGGTGTGATGCTCTGTGCATTACCCTGCGTGGCCACACGGCGTCACTATTCCTCTATGAGAGAAATGCTCTGTGCATTACCCTGCGTGGCCACACAGTGTCACTGTTGCTCCATGTGGGAAATGTTCTGGGCATTAACCTGCATGGCCACACGGTGTCACTGTTGCTCCATGTGGGAAATGCTCTGGGCATTACTGTGATGGAGTAGGGACTGTCTGTGTGGGGGATGGGAGAGCAAGGGGTGACTTTAGGACCGGACACGTGCTCAGCCTGTAACGTGAGCTAGGCAGGGGGGATGGGGTCAGCACCTTTGCCAGGGAAGCTGGACACAGGAAGGGGCCGGCTGGAGGGAGTTAGTTCAGTTTCGGTTTTGGTCTAGGTGGTTGGAAATCAGGGAATCCGAAACTGGGAGTTAAGTTTCCTGAACCTCCAGAAGGACTCGATTGAGGGGTCCTGCTTGTGCCTCCAAACTCTGCTGTATCCTTCACTCCTGCTGTCCAATAAACCTTCTGTTTTACTGGCTGGCTGAGAGTCACCTTGTGTCCCAGGAAGAGAGGTGCAGGACCAGACTCCCTCACACTCCGTGACAGACCCTCAGCCCTTCCGGGACCCCTGTAGCCTGGACGTAGGTATCTGTGCCCCGCCACCAAACACCTAAGACCCCTGTAGACCCCTCCATCCTGAGCTTAGGTATCTGTGCCCCCGCACAAGCCCCCTAAGCCCCCTAGGGACCTATACAGAAAGAACATTGTTATCTGTGCCCCATATAGACTCCATAAGCCCCCCTGGACACTCCAGTGTGCATGTAGGTATATGTGCCCCTCAGAAACCCCCTAACCGCCCAGGAAACCCTACAGCCTGGATGTAGGTATTTGTGCCCCCACAAGCCCCCTATCCCCCCGCCGGGACATCTACAATCTGGATGTAGATATCTGTGCTCCTCACAAAACCTCTAATCACCCCTGGGACCGATACAGCCTGGACATACGTATCTGTACCCACTCGAACCACTAAGACCCCCTGGTACCCCTACAGCCGGGACACAGGTATCCTGGGCCCCCAAAAATCCCCTAAGACTCCCAGGATGCCTCCAGCCTGGACGTAGGTATCTATGCCCCCCATGAACCCCCTAAACCCCACTGGGACCCCTAGATCCTGGAGATTGGTATCTGTGTCCCCCCAAAAACTCTCTAAGCCCCCCAGGGACCCCTACGGCCTGGACGTAGTTATCTGTGCACCTCAAAGCCCCTAAGATCCCTCGGACCCCTACAGCCTGGATGTAGGTGTGACGGTGCTCCCTGTGGGAGCCAGCTGAGGTCACTTAATCAGGGTGAACTGCAAACAAAACAGGGCAGAAAAATCCCTAATGCTGGTGGTGATTTCAATACTTAGATTTACCAAGCCAGCACAAAGCAGCTTCTGTAGTACCTCACTGCTTACTTAGAAGTTTAAGCCACGCAGTTCCCTTAAAGTACCCAGCCTCAGGCCTCCGTCCAGACACACGTCAGATATGATGACGATTCCTGAAAATCTTACTTCATCATATAAAAGAAAAGATTCTTCCAATCCCAAAGGATCAGCCATATACTCAGGATCTATTACAACTTAGATCTTACCTAAAATACATGCTATAGCCAATTCTTATTAAGTAAGCTAAAATGTGTTAGAAAAGAAAAGAGAGAGAATGTTGGTTAAAAGATTAATAGACATATAGACTTGAATTCAATTTTTGAGGTTCAGATACATAGTAGAGGTGAGCTTGTAGTAGCCAAAAGTCCTTTTTGAAATAGTCCATAGGTTATAGTCCAATTTCCATATTCAGGGTGGCTCCAGTCAGTGACTGGGGATCATAATCCTTGTGGCTTAAGGTTTCCCCGTCTTGAAACCCAAAGCAGATCTGAGATGAAGAAGAATCGTGTCCCAGGCTTCTTATACATTTCCAGCAGCCTTTCCGCCTGAGAAAACAATAGGCTTAGCTCTCCTTCCAAACATCCTGGCAATTAGTACAGAGTAATTTATTCATTAAACAGTTCAAATAGAGGTTACCACAACCTTCAAAGAGACACATAGACAATAATACTATTTCACTCAAGTACCATCATAAATGTTAATATTCCTTTTTTGCTCTTTGAATTAAAATTATAGCAACAGACAAGACTTGTTTGCTTACATCACAAGACCTGAGCAAAAATCTCCCCTTCTCCTTCTAACAATGCAGACTTGCATTTCAAAGCTCTGTTCATTTACATATCTTGCTAAGCAGTTCTTAAGGTTCACCCATGGGTCAGGTCAGTCGGTGAGGTGAGTTAATTAACTCTTTCTGGCCCTGTCACCTTTCAATGAGATATTAGATTATACTTATAATGTCACAGTGGTGGTGAGTCGACTGCTGCAGCTCCCCGTAGACTCTGCCTGCATCTCTCACCAAGCTGGAGTACAGCAGTCAAGGGGAGAGTACTCGATGTGTTGCATCTACACTAGACGCGATATATCAACCCCCGCTGGATCGATCGCTGCCCACCGATTCGGCAGGTGGTATAGACATACCCCGAGTATCTGGTGATCAGAGCTGGACCCCGGAGGGGGACACATTGAAGGAACTCAGGGGTTAAGGTGCCTCTATTGTCAACTATCAGGGCTGCTGTGGCTCAGAGAGGGTGCTTGACTACCTGGCAGGCTTAGGTGCCGCAAACCTGGGAGGCAGGAGAAGTGAAGCGGTCACGGTGTGCTTGGGGTGCTCATGCTCGGAGCAGGGGTGAGCTGGGGCGACTGGGGGGTGTTGCAGGGCAGAGCGCGGGAGTTGCCACAAGAGGGGCGCCTCAGGGTGGAGGGGGGAGCTGCCACGGGTGGGGCGCCTTAGGGCGGGAGCACGGGGGAGGAGGGCGCAAGGTGGAAGTTTCACCTACGTCATGAAACATCCTTGCACGGGCCCTGCCCCATGCCCTGCCTGCAGCCAGCCCTGCACCCCCTGCCCTTCCCTGCCTGCAGAAATCCTCTGTCTCCATCCAGCCCTGCACCTTCTGCCCTGCCCGCACCAGCCGCATCCTCCCTGCCCTGCCTGCAGCCTGTCCCACAGCCAGCCCCTGACACACCCCCTGCCCTGTCTCCAGCCAACTCCTGCCGCTCCCCCCTGTGGCCCTGCCCAAAGCCAGCCAGCCCCCACACACCCCCAGCCTTCACCAGCCCTGCACCCCCTGTCTGCAGCCAGCCCCGCACCCCCTACCCTGTCTCCAGCCAACCGCCGGTGCACTCCCCAGCCTGAAGCCAGCCAGCCCCGCATCCCTTGCCCTGCCTGCAGCCAGATCCTACCTCCAGCCAACTCCATGTCCACTGGTGCCCTGCAGTTCCCAGGGCAGTAACCATGCACATCTGCTTCAATGAAGGGGGCAGGCAGCTGGGACCCACACATGTGCACACTCTTGGGTGACCAGACAGCAAATGTGAAAAATCGGGACTGTGGTGGGGGTAATAGAATCCTAGATAAGAAAAAGACCCCAAAATTTGGACTTTCCCTAAAAAATCGGGACACCAGGACACCTTAGCACACCCCCAGGACTCCTGAGTTCCATTGCTGGGTTTCCTATTGGTTCCACTGCTGGTTGTTTTCCTTTTCCTGGGGGGACTTTCGGCAAGTTGCTCCACACCCTAGGGCTCTGTCCCCAGCAGTCAAATGGGGATTTCATACTTTCCCGCTATTGGAAAGTGCTGGGAGAATCCCCCAGCAAAAGCTGTTCTGACAGTGCTAAGCAGCATCTGACCATTCAAGGTCAGAGCTCGGTACCTGGGAGGAGTGTTTGGCTCTGGGGTTTCACTTCAGCCCAGTCTAGAGAGAGGGGCCCAACCATGGAGTTTGGCTCAAGAAGACCAAGTGTCCAATTTGTTAAGGGCGTTTTGAATTCCAACCCTGTGCTTGGTCTCAGTTGCAAATTTTAGAAGCATGCTCTCCACTGCATTTTCCAAATCATTCATGAAAATATTGAATAGTATCGGACAGCGGATTGATCCCTGCCGGACCCACTAGGTACACTCTCTCCGTTGGACAGCCAAACATGGAGAAGGGCTCCTGGAGTCTGGGCTTTCAACCAGCTCTGCACCAACATTACACTGATTACAGCTGGACTGCATTTCCCTCGTTTGCTTGTGAGAATGTGCTACGGGACTGTGTGAAAAGCCTTAGCAACCCCAAGCTAGATCCCATCTACTGTTTACCCACCTCCACCAGGCCCAAAACCCTGCCAAAGAAGGAAAGAGGATTGGTTTGGAATGATTTGTTCTTGACAAATCCATGCTCACTAGTCCTAAGAACCAAACTATTCTGTAGGTGCTGCTGACAAACTGAGTGCTTAAGAATGTATTGCAGGATCTCTCCAGCAATGGCAGTCAGGCTAGCTAGTCTGTAAGTCTCAGGGGTCTCTTTGTTCCCCTTTTAGAGAAAGGTCCTGTCTTGTTCATGGATGGGAAGATGTTCTTTTTCAGGGATCTCAGACGAGAACTGGGGCACAGCACCTGGTTTGTCAAGGCCACAAAAAAGGAGGCAGGAACCTCTTCTTTCCTGCTGGCAAAGAACCCCAGATACCTGAAAGACAGGGACTCACATCCCTGAATGGGCTTTTAAAAAGGCACTTGTTAAAGATTGGCCCCGACAATTTCTTGTTTCCATAGACTAGACATTTTAGCAAACTTTAGAATTACTTGGTGCTAAACACTGTGAAACTCCCCTTTCTCCTTCACAGAGGGCTTTAATGCCCCTTATCTCACTCAGGCTCACAACTGCCTGGAGTTTGAGAACTGTCCCTGTTCCCATTGGACTGATGGGAGGAGCCTGAGGTGCAGAGAAGGGAAGTGACCTACCCAAGCGCCTACACAGTAAGGTGGTGGCAGAGCCAGAAAGAAAAGCCACCAGTCCTGACTCCTGTTCTAACAGACAATAACCCCCCCCCCCAGAGGCAGGGATAGAGCTCAGGAATCGAGATGGTGGGGAAATTTCATTGAAACCATTTCTGTCAGAAAATCCCATTCAGGCTAATCCGGTTTGTTTCTCAAAATCATAACAAGTGGGATGAAAGTTCTTTGCAAAAATATTGTATTGCAAAACAAAAGCATCTCCTGTTTGTCAGAGTGTGTTAAATTGTCTCCTCGCACACAAAGAGGAGACACTTAGATCTCAAACATTAGATAAGATGCTTCAGTCTGAGCTAAGTCATTGCTGCTCTTAACAATTTCAAAATAAAAAAATGCAAATAAAATAGACTATTTCAGCTATTCTATTACGTGTTAATCTGCTCTGAGTAAACGTGATAGGATACCTCATATTATGCCCTACTCCTAGTGACACTCTCCAATAGATCTCCATCCTCCACCGACCGTCAGGTAGGCAAGAGCGTATCATTATTATTTCTACTTGAAAAAGGGAGAAGCTAAGGTTGAGAAAGGAGAATTGACTTGTTTTAGGTCACACAGCCAGTCAGAGGCAGAGTTGGGAATAGGACCCAAGAGCCCTGATTTTCAAACTACCCATTGGATCTGGAATTTCAGACACTGAATGACCTGAATAAAGTGCTCTCAGATGAGCTCCAGACCAACAACAGTGACAGTAACTATTCAGCAAGTATTTGAGGAGAACTGCAATGTTAGAGAGAATCATGAACTGCTCAGAGACAACTAATGCAGAGAAGCGGCAAAATTCATCAAACATAGAACTGGTTTTGACTTATAAAGAGAAAAACAAGGACCTGAGTCTCCTCCCTGTCAATAACCCGGCTCACCCAATCAGGGTAGAGACTGAGGATGGGAGGCTGAGGGATCTCACCAGAGAGCCCAAAGGATGGCCCAGGTCACCAGTGGGGATCACTTCCCGAGCAATAGTTCAGCCTCACATTTTTGGGTAGACCTCCCACAGTTAGAACTGCAGAGCACTGCCCTGCAAAAAACTAAAAAAACCACACACACACACTCTCTCTCCCGCTCCCTCCTGGTGTTGGGAAGGGAATAGGTAAAAGGACAAAGGAAGCAAGAGAAGAGAAAGGAGGGAGGGAGCGATGGAGGAAGAGGTGAAACAAAAAGGACAAACCCTAATGTTCCCAGTGATTCTAAGGGACAAAATCCCAGGTGCAGAATAAAATTCTGCCTCCTTAAGCTCGTGTTTTCCATGCCTCTAATTCACCTGTCACCAGATGGATCAGACTGAACAGCTTTCAAACCTCCAGGAGGCTCTTACCTTCTAAACAGGGATGGCTGTTTTCTAGTAAAATCACTAAAAGGGAAGGAGAAACATCGAAAGAGGTTCCTCCTGGTGCTCACGTCCGTGAACCCGAATACTCTCTCAGTCCTCAAAGAGAGACCTGGAGAAGGAGACTTGCTGAAGCAAAGCCACAGGGGTCTCTGAGGTTTCCCTGGCCCCTCACCCCTGTCCTGCCTTGCTGATGTCAGCATCTCGCTGTGAGGTCACCACCTCCCCATCACCTTGGACCAATAAGTCTTAGGTCCTGCAAAAGTCCTTTGTGATGTCACTGCCACATCCCTCCTTTGCTGTGCCAATGTCCTGCCCCGGCCTGGACCTTTGGAGGTTTGAGCTACTCCCTGTGGATCACCCCACTCAAGGAGCGTTCATTCTAGTCAGCAAGCCGGCTAGACAGGAAAACATCAGACACTGCTCTCAATGCTACACTCAGTTTTTCAGAAATTACTCGACTTTCTGGCCTGAAGAGACCATTAGATCATCTAATCTGACCCCCTGCATGTCACAGGCCTCCTGTATGACACAAGAGCTACTTTGGGGGCAAACACATTCAAGAAAGGCATCTAGTCTTCATTAAATGATATCAGGAGATGAAGAATCCACCCCTTTCCTTGGTAGCTTGTTCCTGCGGTGAATCATCCTCGCTGTTGACTATTTGTGCCTTAGTTGTAATAGGAATTTGTCTCTTTTCACCTTCCAATCATTGGGTCTTGTTATGCCTTTCTCTGCTGGATTCAAGAGCCCTTTAATAACCAATCTTTTCTCTCCATTAAGGCACTTCAACACTTCAGCGAAGTCACCTTTCAATCTTCTTTTCATAAGCTAAACAGGTTGAGCTCTTTCAATAGCTCACTAGAAGGTATTTTTCTCCAGCCCTCAGAACATTTGGCAGCTCTTTGCTGCCCTAGCTCCAATTTCACATCTTTTTCAAATGAGGACACCAAAACTGAAAGCTATTCCAATATCAGTCTCACTGATGCCATGTCACCTCCTGTGACGTTATTGACATAATCTGTAACTGTGCAGGTCACTGTTGCGACCACTGTTCTATATTTGCAGCCAATACTGTAGAAAGGTTGTCATGTAAGGGGTCTATGGAGAGGTTCTGATTGGCTGATTATAATGATGCTATCTCTAGATGTGTATCATTTTTGTAGTTGATGTTATGAATATTGGTTCTATGCTGCCCATATTTCAAACTTGTGCCATAATGGGGGACAAAACAGCTACCTTGTTAGAAGTGGCTTTGCCAATAGAAGGAACCTGGGATTTAAACTCCCAATGATCGCACTGTGTTTGGGATCCATTTGAATTCCTCTCCCAGGTCTTTGACACTTTCATCTCCACTCATAGCGACTCTGATAGAGGATTAAAGAAGTCAAAGCATCATCTCCAAGCACAGACAAGGGAGAATGCTTCATCACATGACACTTTGAGAAGTGGATGGATAGAACGTGATGAAGATAAACTCTGCCTGGCTCAGACAAAAGATAACAGTTGTGCAGTGATGAGGAAGGAGGGAATCTCTGAGTCACCCGTCCACGGTCTTGTCTTCACAGTGCTCCCAAGCTGGAGAGTGAAGAACCCCCTCGGTCCCACCGTGAGACTGAGGAACAGGAGGCCTGTCACCCCTATTCCTGCCGTCCTGCATTCCTGGTGTCCAGCATCCCAGAGGGCCTCCGTGCCAGCAACGAAACCCAACCGTCGTCTGGACTCCCCGGTGCTCCTCCTCAACGGTTCTAAATCAGCGGGAGAGTGGAAGGTCCTGGGCGTTGCGCCGGCACCTGGGATCCACTGCACCTGAACAGTGGGGAAAGGTTTCTGTGTTGGGGCATTGTTTAGTGTTTTCTAGTTTCCAAGGGAGGGTTTATGGGACTGAGCCTTAAGCTCCCAAACCCAGTCACTGTTTCATTGTATTCATTAAGTTTGCATTTTCCCCTGTTCCCCCAGCTTTCTGTACCTTTACCATGACTACACTTACCTTTGTTTGTGTCAAATCACCTTGTATCCTCTTTATTTTATTTACACCTCAGAAGGAGGGAGGTAAAATCCACTGGTGATAGAGACAGAAGGGAGTCGAGTTTGTATTTCCTGAGAAAAGGGGCTTTTTCCTTTCCTATTCCTCCCCTACCATTTCTAACATTTTCCTTTGAAGCGTTGCCTTATTCAGCTTGAGGAAACATTAGCTTTTAAGATAAAAACTACGAAATACAGAACTAGAGACATTTTTTAGAAATCTGGGATTTAGACATTTTATTTAAAGCCGGGGGGGGGGGGTGTTGGAATTTCTGAGAAGGTTTTTATTTGCAAGAAGCAACATTGTTGTGTCTGTTATTGTACCAAGTGGGGAGATGGTTGTCTATAAAGGAAGAGTCAAGACTAAATGCATCCAGTGAGGATGGGATTTGAACCTATACATACAGAGCACAATGGATTAACAGTCCATCACCTTAACCACTGGGTCACCTCATGTGAGCTTTAACAAAAAGGACAGGAGGAGAAATCTATGGCTGACAGAGATAGGGACACGAAGGAGTTTTTAACTACTAAGAGTAAGCAGGGTCTGGATGAGCTCCCCCCTCACATCTAGTGAGGAGCTGGGGAAAGACTTCAGGAACAGACCTTGTTTGCATAGACACACCTACTCTGCCTAGCTATGCAGCATGATGGGGCCGCTTCCCCAAAATGACCAGTTTGGGATGGTCTTGGGTTACAAATGACTTTAGGATTGAGTGGAATAAAATGTTATTCTCCTTCCTGTATGAGTGAAGGGCAACAGAACAGACCTAGTCCATCCTAATGGAGGGGTAGATGGGTGAGGAATAGCTTTTATTGGACTTCAGAGAAGGATTGAGGACATCACGCTAAAACAGTGGTCCCCAAATATTTCACATTGTGCCCTCTTAGCCATGGCTGTGGCCCCTCGGGAGCGACGGTCGAGAAGCAGGGCTGGGAGTGGGGCTGTTGCTTGCTGGGGAGAGGGGTGCGGACAGGGGCAAGGGGGTCATCGCTGGGCTGGGAGCCAGAGGCCCAGACTGAGGGTGGGGTTGGGGAAGAGCTGGGACAGACTGGGGCTGAGTGGTGCTTTCTCCCTGCCCTCCATGGGGGCTGACTCAGGCCCTGAGGTGCCCCCATGAATTTTCCTTTGTGTCTCCCTAGGAGTCATACCCCACATTATGGGGACCACTGAACCCTACTCGCTAAGCAGGGGCTAGTGATGCCAAAGCCCAGGGAAAGGGAGAACAAGTGTGGGGGCCCCAGCGCCAGAACTATGCACCCCCTTCTGTCTGTGGCTCTGCCCCCTTCCACCCATAGCCCCATCCACTATCACCTCTGTTCCACCCCTTCCCCCACCAGCCCCACCCTGTCACTCCTTTACCCCTGCCCCGCTGCGGCCCTGAGACCAGAGAAGCTCCGTACCCCTGCTGCAGCCCCTGGACCGTAGCAGGGAGTGGGAGCTCGTCCAGCCCTGGGGCTGACATAGGGGAGACTTTTTCAGGGTGGCCTATTTTGGCCGGGGTCCCAATCATGGGCCTCACTGTCCCCTTGGTGATGCAAGGTTTGGGGAGACTGAGCCCCCCCGACCTCCATTACGTGCCGAACAGGCTACCGCTGCTCAGTGTGGGGCCAGTCTCCCTGTGTTTTCTGCTGTTTGTGCTGAGGAGCCTGGCCGGCACTAGGGGTGGGGCCCCCAGCAGCCACCCAAGCCTCCAGGGGGTCAAAGGGCACCGTGTGGCAGTGCAAAGGTGCTCACTGCTCTCCCCTGTCCCAATGCTCCTCCATGGGCCCATAGAGGGTTGGGGGGGAGTGAGGAGGAACACTATGTGCTCCATGCGTCCTGGTCACTTTCCCCACCTGGGCTGTGCTGTGAGAGGAGCATCAGAAGCTGCTGCTCTCTGCCCTCCCCTTATGCAGCCCAGCTGAGGAAAGTGACCTGGATGCAGGGAGCTCGGATGACTTCACTTCTCATCTCCCCACCCCCACAGCCCCTAGGGGTACCCGGAGGAGCAGCATCCCAGGGAGGAGCAATGCTAGCTGCTCCATGCACACAGATCACTGTCCGCACGTGGGTGCAGGAGGGGGCGCAGGGGTTGGGGACAAAAGAGCAGGGGAAGGGGTTGGGGTGAAGGGGGTGCAGGAGAGGGGCAGTGGCTCGTGGCACAGGAGGGGGTGCAGGGGTTAGGAGTGAAGGGAATTCAGGAGGGGGCAGTGGCTGGTGGCACAGGAAGGGGTGCAGGGGTTAGGGGTGAAGGGGGTGCAGGAGAGGGTCAGTGGCTGGTGGCACAGGAGGGGGTGGAGGGATTAGGGTGAAGGGGGTACAGAAGAGGTGCAGGGGTTGGGGCGCAGGGGTTAGGGGTGAAGGGGGTGTAGGAGAGGGTCAGTGGCTGGTGGCACAGGAGGGAGTGCAGAGGTTAGGGGTGAAGGGGGTTCAGGAGAGGGGCAGTGTCTGGTGGCACAATAGGGGGTGCAGGGGTTAGGGGTGAAGGGGGTGCAGGCGAGGGGCAGTGGATGGTGGCACAGGAGGGGATGGAGGTATTAGGGTGAAGGGGGTGCAGGAGAAGGGCAGGGGTTGAGGCGCAGGGGTTAGGGGTGAAGGGGGTGCAGGAGAGGGGCAGTGGCTGGTGGCACAGGAAGGGGTGCAGGAGTTAGGGGCGAAGGGAATTCAGGAGGGGGCAGTGGCTGGTGGCACAGGAAGGGGTGAAGGGGTTAGGGGTGAAGGGGGTGCAGGAGATGGCAGTGGCTGGTGGCACAGGAAGGGGTGCAGGGGTTAGGGGTCAAGGGGGTTCAGGAGGGGGCAGTGGTTGGTGGCACAAGAGGGGAGTATGGGAGTTAAGGGCAAAGGGGACACAGTGTACGGGTTAGGGCACAGGAGGGGGCAGGAGTTGGGGTGAAGGAGGCACAAGGGTTGGGAGTGCCGGAGCTAGGGGGTAAAGGGAGAGGGGGATCGTCCAGGGGCGATGGGGAAGTGCCAAAGTCTAATTTTTACCCAGGGCACCATTTCCCCTAACGCTGATCCTTGGTAACATTTCTTGCTGGGACGGGGACGGGAGAGAGATGCAGAGTTTTCTCTCTGTTTCTTTCGTCTCCATTTTCTGCTCCTTCCTTCAACTCCAGAATCCTCCCTTGTGTTTCAGACTGTGCAGTGAAGCCCTCCCAACCCCAGGCCTCTGGAGCCTTTGGAGCAGAAAGATCCCTGGAGCTGAGGGTGAATCCAGGAGTGAGTAGCAGGCAGGAAGGAGTCCAAGCAGTTCTTCTGGGAGCACAGGTGAGGAATGACTCCCCCTTCCCTAGATTCTCCCAGTGGGAACAGGGAGGGTTGTGTGATAAATTCCTGTAACTCTTCTGCCCCTCTGAGTTGGCAGAAACAAGGGCTGGGTTCAGTATCTAGGGGTTCTGCTTCAATAAAACAATACAAAACTGGCTCGAGCCCCCACCCAGTGAGCTGGGACAATTACACATCACCCCCCTGGGTGCCTCTAGGAGGCAATACTTCCCCTCTTGCAAGCAGGGAGTCTGAGCCGCTCCACTCCACCAGCCATTCCATGAACCACTCCAGTGGTCCCTGCAAACTGCTCTGCTGGGGCAGCAAAGAGCCACCAAATGTTCTGAGGGCTGGAGAAAAATGCCTTCTAGTGAGTAGTGAAAGAGCTCAACCTGTTTAGCTTATCAGAAGAAGATTGAAAGGTAACTTCACTGAAGTGTTGAAGTGCCTTCAGGGAGAGAAAAGACTGGGTATTAAAGGGCTCTTTAATCGAGCAGAGAAAGGCATAACAAGACCAAATGTCCGAAAAGTGAAAAGAGAAATTCATATTACAAATAGGGCGCAAAAATTCAGCAGTGAGGATGATTCACCACAGGAACAAGCTACCAAGGAAAGTGGTGGATTCGCCATCTCCTGATGTCATTTAATGAAGACTAGATGCCTTTCTGGAATGTTTTTGCCCCCAAAGTAGCTCTTGTGTCATACAGGAGGCCTGTGATATGCAGGGGGTCAGATTAGATGCTCTAATGGTCTCTTCCGGCCATAAAGTTGACTAATTTCTGAAAAAACAGAGTGTAGCATTGGGAGCAGCGTCTGATGTTTTCCTGTCTAGCCGGCTTGCTGCCTAGAACGAACACTCCTTGAGTGGGGTGATCCACAGGGAGTAGCTCAAACCTCCAAAGTGCCTGGCCAGGGGCAGGACATTGGCACAGCAAGGGAGGAGTGTGACAGTGACATCACAAAGGCCTTTTGCAGGACCTCAGACTATTGGTCCAAGGTGGTGGGGAGGTGGTGACCTCACAGAGAGATGCTGACATCAGGCAGGCAGGACAGGGGTGAGGGGCCAGGGAAACCTCAGAGACCCTTGGGGCTTTGCTTCAGCAAGTCTCCTTCTCCAGGTCTCTCTTTGAGGACTGAGAGAGTATTTGGGTTCACGGACGTGAGCGCCAGAAGGAACCTCTTTTGAGTTTTCTCCTTCCCTTGTAGTGATTTTACTAGAAAACAGCCGTCCCTGTTTAGAAGGTAAGAGCCTCCTCGAAGGAAGGGGTATCATGGGGGTGTCACAGTTCAGATGCCAATGCCCCACCGCCCCCACTGTAAGGAAGCTCCTGCCACCTACTCTGTGTTTGCAGGGCTGGAGAGAGCAGCATCCACGGCAGAGATTTGCTCCTGGCTGCCGGAGCAGAGCAGCAGGCTTAGCTGTCAGAACTTCCTGGAGCTATGAAAGGGGAGGGTCCCATGGCTCTGTAGCAGAATGCAGGGCAGGCGAGTTCACGGCAGGCATTATGGGATACTGGAGGAGGCCAGTTATGGTTATATAATGAACGGCAGCATCTACACTGGCACTCTGTCCCTTTAAGTTTGCTGCAAAAAGCTCTAGGCCTCTCATCTAAGTGGTTTTATTTTGTCACCAAAACAGGGCAGTTTTGTCACCAGATGTGGCATTGCAGTGTGTACACCAGCCACGAGCTGCCGACCGAAGGGGAGTTGTGAGTTTTTCACAGACCTGAGCAATATAATTCTGCTGAAATAATTTTGTAGTGCAGACCTGGCCAAAGATTTACACACACACACACACACACACACACGCACACACACATGCACACACACACGGCTTGAAGGAAAACCTCATCTGCTCCTCCGCTTTGCAGAATCCAAACACAAGCAAAGCAAAGCTTGTCAGGTCCTGGTGGAGATGGCAGGGAGTCAGTTTTGGTCAGACACTGTGTTTTAACCAGATGCAAGCACCATGGCTTAGCTGGCTAAAGCACTTGCCTTGTAAACAGGAGATCCTGGGTTCAGGTCCCTAGGGGAGCGGCTTTTGGGGTACATGGTATTGGCTACTGTCAGAAAACAAGATTCAGAGCTAGATGGGCCTTCGGCCTAGCCCAGTGTGGTTTTTCTTATGGTTTAAATTATGCTCAGAGCCACTGATAATAGAGTTATTGAAAGTTTGGGAGATAAGAGCTGATAGGACAGTGGTCCAGTCCCCTCGCAGCTGACCCCCTCCCTCTGAGACAGGGGCAGGTCTGAGCTCTCGCACCAAATGCTCATTGTGGCTGCCAGAATCTGTGGGCAGCTCATTTAATTTGCATTGAGGGTTGAGTCCTGCTTTGTGCCCAGTGTCTGAGAATGAAAATCCTAAACCGCCCTTTGAAACAACAAAAGCAGCAGGACGTGTTATTGTCCCTGCCCCAAAGCAGACAGACCAATGGAGAAATGCCACTGAGTCCACGGTAATACTCCACTGCCATTTTACCTTTTTTGCTTGCTAAACTCCCTCCCAACCTTGTGGGGTCCCAGACCCCAGTATTGAGCCTGAGCTGAGATGTCTACACTGCAAATTTACCACCCCACGGCCCAAGCCCCAGGAGCCGGAGCTGGCATGGGGCAGCCCTGGATGTTTCATTGCAGTGTGGACATAGCCTAGCATTATGTCTACACTGCCATTAGCACACCCAAGTCACTATTCTCAAACCCTGGGTCAGCTGATTCAGGCTTGTGGGGCTTGTTCGACAGGGTAATAAAATTACAGTGTAGACACTTGGGCTTGAGCCCAGCCTCTGAGACTCCACAAGGGGCGAGGGTCTCCGAGCCTGGGCTCCAGTCTGATCCCAAATGTCTACACTGCAGTTTTTAGCCTCACAACCTGAGCCTCAGGAGCCCAAATCAGATCATCCAGGCTAGCCAGGCCACAGGGATTTTATCTCAGTATAGCTGCACTCTCAGGGTATGTCTACATTGCAATGCAAGACCAGGGTTAGCAGAAGTCATGTCAGCAGCCCCAACACATAAACCTAAACTATGAGGAAAAGACCCACCCACAAATAAGCTGGGCAGTGTCCTTCTCCCTAAGGTTCGTAAGTCCAGCAACCAAAAGTCATTTAACATGAGCCATCTCCTCTCTGCACCCCACTCACAGCTGTTGTCCTTAGTCAGTGCAAGCCCAGAGGTGCCTCTGTAGAGTTCATCTGCCATCCTGGGTGGAAAAGGGGGAAAATAAGAAGGCACCGTACTCACTATGTTGTCTAGGGACTCACTCACCTCTCCACAGCCACCCTGTCCTAAAGTTGGTCTAACACATAAATTTTAGCATGAGGACTCAGGCCCCAGCCCACTTGGCTTTGGAACCAATGTCCCCTGCCTAGCAAGTGCTATTGAATTGAGGGTGAGTCCCTCCATCTGGGTCTGCCAAGCACAGTTCTGCTGCCCTCGATTCACACAACAAGGACAAGAACCCTTTATTTCTCCTGTCCCAATAACAAGGAGACTGGGAATCCAACACCAGCCAAAAGTGATCATTTTGGCAAGCAACCCAACATATTCGAAACATACTGTAAAATCCACATGAAGACTCATACACGAAACCTTGCAAGAAAATCTTCCTGAGGGGGTCTGAAGCACCTGCTGCTGGGGGGAAGGAAGGAGCTGTGGGTTGAGATTGAGAGGCACTGGGAATAGGAGGGGGTTGTGGGTTGGGACAGAGGAGAAGGGTGAAGAGGAGCAGGCTCTGGTTGGGAGTGAGGAGCAGTGAGCATAGGAGGGACTGAGGGTTGGGACTGAGGGGCACTGGGCAAAGAGGGGAGTATATGTCGTTCCCCCGCCTCCTGCCCCCATGAAAGCAAAGGGAAAAAAATCCTCTCTCACCTTTTTTCAATGTCACTGTATGTCTACTGGATGCTGCTGGCAGATGTGGTGCTGGAGCACTACACAGCAGCATCCCCTTCCCTTCCCTTGTGGACGGCAGACGGTATAGTAGGACAGGTATCCATCATCGTCGTTCCGTGAGTGCTCCTGACTGGCCTCGGTGAGGTCGGCCGGGGGTGCCTGGACAAAGATGGGAATGACTCCCAGGTTCATTCATAGCAGCTGGAGGCTCCGCTTCCCTCCCCCCTTTGATCCCTGCTTGCAGATGCAATAAAGTCAGTGTTGTTTCAAATTCCTGCATTCTTTATTATTTCATCCCACAAATGGGAGGATAACTGCCATGGTAGCCCAGGAGGGGTAGGGGAGGAGGGAAGCAATGGGTAGGGTTGTTGCAGGGGAACCCACTAGAATGGCATGCAGTGCATCATTTGTGCGGGATCTCTAGGGCTCTGACCCGGAGCGCCCGTTTGCCCCTCTGGTTCTTTAGTAGGCTTGCCTGATAGTCTAGGCAGAACTGACTCTCCATTAGACAAAACTTAAAGAAGAGAATGACCTGGGGAGTCATTCCTATTTTTGTCCATAAGCCCGTGGCCGACCCCATCGAGGCCAGCCAGGAGCACCCATGACAGCAGCAGATGGCGCAGTATAACTGGTAACTGTCATTGTCAACTTGCAAAGCAGCAGACGATACAGTAGGGCTGGTAACCATCTTTGCTAACTTGCAAAAAGCAAGGGGATGCTGCTGTGTAGCACTGCAGTACCACGTCTGTCAGCACTATAAAGAAGACATACGGTGACAGTGAAAAAAGGCTGACTGGGCTCCATGGTTGCTGTGCTATGGCGTCTGCCCGGGCAATCCAGGGAAAAGGGCGCAAAATGATTGTCTGCTGTTGTTTTCATGGAGGGAGGATTGAGTGATGACATTTACCCAGACTCACTCATGACACTATTTTTGCCCCATCAGGCATTGAGATCTCAACCCAGAATTCCAATGGGCAGGGGAGACTGCGGGAACTATGGGACAGTTACCCACAGTGCAACGCTCTGGAAATTGTATAAAGTCGAGGACACAGGCCCATACTAAGCACATTAATTCAGCGGTGTGCGTCCATGTACCAAGGCTAGCATCAATTTCCCTGGCCAGGCCCTTTGGAGGTTTGAGCTACTCCCTGTGGTCACCCCACTCAAGGAGCGTTCGTTCTAGGCAGTAAGCTGGCTAGACAGTAAAACTTCTGATGTTGCTCCCAATGCTACACTCAGTTTTTTCCAAAAACTAGTATCTGTAAAATTAGTCTACTTTCTGGCCAGGAAGAGACCATTACAGCATCTAATCTGACCCCCTGCATATCACAGGCCTCCTGCATGACACAATAGCTACTTCTGGGGGGAAAGGCATCTAGTTTTCCTTGAATGACTTCAGGGGATGGAGATTCCACCACTTTCCTTGGTAGCTTGTTCCTGTGGTGAATCATCCTCTCTGTTGACTATTCGGGGCTTAGTTGTAATATGAATTTGTCTCTTTTCACCTTCCAATCATTGGGTCTTGTTATGTCTTTCTCTGCTCCATTCAAGAGCCCTTTAATACCCAATCTTTTCTCTCCATTAAGGCACTTCAACACTTCAGTGAAGTCACCTTTCAATCTTCTTTTGATAAGCTAAACAGATGGAGCTCTTTCAAGAGCTCACTAGAAGGCATTTTTCTCCAGCCCTCAGAACATTTTGGTGGCTTTTTGCTGCCCCAGCTCCAATTTCACAGTATCTTTTTCAAATGAGGACACCAAAACTCGAGACAGTATTCCAATATCAGTCTCACTGATGCCGTGTCACCTCCTGTGATGTTATTGACATAATCTGTAACTTTATAGATCACCATTGTGACCACTGTTCTATATTTGCAGCCAATATGATAGAAAGGTTGTTGTGAAAGGGGGTCTATGGAGAGGTTCTGATTGGCTGATTATAATGATGCTATCTCTAGATGTGTATCATTTTTGTAGTTGACTTTATGAATATTGGCTCTATGCTGTCTGTATTCAAACTTGTGCTATGCTTCCGAGGAACACCCCAGCCAGACAAGTTGGTGTCAATTCTGCCTAGCCTGCTTGATGGCCCATTAAGGACCATCAGCTCTACAATCAACCCATTGAGAGAAGGTAGATATGCCTTGTGGCTCAGCAAGGTATGCAGGGACCTGCCTATGGACAAAACTCAGAAGGTTTTTCTGTGCCACGTGCTGGATAGAGTGTCCTTGGGACAAAGAAAACAAAGACCACATGGCAAGAGACTGTAAAAGGCTGATGCCTCGTCTCCATCTTGTCTTCAGTCCTGCTTCATACCTCTGAAGGGACTTTGCTACAAACTGAAGCTCTGTACAAGGGACTGAATGACCCATCCTAGCTGTGGATGGACTCCAGAGACTTGATTTGAACCTGCAGTTTATTCCATCACTGCTACAAGCCTGAACCAAGAACTTTGCCATTACTGTATGTGAAGGGTTAAAATTCATGTGCATATTATGTAACAACCTGGTCTATGGATTGTGCCAGCTCTTTTCCAGACCCAAAGTCCAGAGTATAATCAAGGGACCAGAAGCCTAGCAAATAGTGACCAGCTAAAAGAAAGCTGGGTAAACAGAAAGCCTTGCTTGCTAAGATAGGCTTGGTCAGCAAATTGCCAGGTGTTGGAGCTAAGAATTAAAGAATTGTATCTTATTCAGAGTTGCAGATTGAACAAAGAATCCCTGTTCCTATTGTGTAAGTCTCTTCTGTAGGGAGACGTTCTTCCCAGAGATCCAACCTTGAGTTTATGAAGAGTTGGCAGATGTCAATATAAGATACGGCATCCTTCCACCTCCCTTCCCAGGGACCAATGCCTTGCCTTAAGACACACAGAAAACAATCTTTATTGCCATATACTTTCACTGTTTCTTTGCTTTAAGCCCTAGTAATGTACCTGGAGGACAATCAAAGGAGTCGCTCCTTTCCTATGGACCTCAAATCAGAATTCAGCATAGATATTTTATACTAATAACATTTTATCAAAGTATTCATGAAATGTTAACTTGCTAACTTGAGACCATGCGTGGAGACATTATGTAACCTGTTAACCTTTGGCTACTGTGCTTATCATGTCTTGCTGCAAAACCTATCCCAGAGTTTGGAACTCCCTACCCCGTCTCTTTCCCCCACCCATGGAAAATCTATATATTCTATTGTAATCAATTAACAGTGTCTCTGAGCCTAATAAGCAAGGTGACACTCTGCCAGTTCTGTGTGTAATAAACTCCTATTCTTGCCCTCTACATGGTGGAGATTTATGTCCTTGACAGACACCTGCTGAAGCAAAGAGGAGATTTCAGCATGGCAGCTTGGCTGAATGTGTCTTCTCTCCCCACAGCTTGGTGATCTTCTGAGGAAATGGAGAAGACTGCCTTTGCCTAGCTGCACATTCGCTTGCAAAAGAAACAAGTCTTTTGGTGGCAAGTGTTGAAAGGAGACATTAGACAAATGTGGAGACAGGAAAAATGTCCCCCAACTCAGCTGGCATCTGTGGATGCTGAAGTCACAACACAAAGTGCTAAACAGTATATGAGCACAGGCTGGTGTCAGAAGAGTCTCTCCCAAAGCCTTTTCCACCAGCAGGGGCCTCTCTGTGCGCAGAACTCCTGGTAGTGTGATGGCTGCAAGCCGTGGAGAACTCTATTTTGGCATCTCTTTGTCAGTGAACATCTACAGAGGCTGTTTAAAGGTCTTTAGATAGTGATCTTTGGGAAGAGCTGGCTGAAGTGTCTTCCTAGTACCAGAAGATCCTGGCTTGGCCTGCCAGTTCTTCCGTGCAAGTCTTGAGGGAAATGGGGAATGTCTGTAGTTTGGAATTTGCAGGTGTTGTCCGTGGGACCATCAAAGAGAACAGTTGCAAGTATTTTCTAAGGCAGGCACCATGGCTTGGGTGGCTAAAGTACCTGTGTAGTAAACAGGAGATCCTGGGTTCAACTCCCAGTAGTACCTTTGTTCTACGGGTTTTGTCTCCTCTGCTCACATTTTCCTTGTCTTTCTAGGAAACAGAAGAGACCTCCCTTGGTATCCAAGTCATTGCTTGCTAAGGAAAAGGCTTCTTTGGAGAGAAACGTTGGAAAGAATCAAATCACAAGCCTGGAGTTGATGAAAAGGCTGCTGTGACTGGCATTGGCATGGTGGTTGCTTTGGACTGCAATTGCTGCAACACAAAAGCCTGCACCACACGTCCTTGTGATTCGCTGGGGATGTCCACACACAGATGTCATGTCATCTTCCTTTTAGATTGTCACTGATGAAAAATTGGAGCAGCTGGGAGAAAAGTCCCAGAGGCACTTGCCAGGTAAAGTAGAGGTTAGAGATGCAGCACCCAGTGGTGCCTTGCCAAATCTGTCCACTCCTCACACTTTTTGGTCAATCTTTTGAGGAAGCAGAGAAGACTGCCTCTGCCTTGCAATGCAAATGCTTCCAAAAGAAACCGGTCATTTTTTCTGACAAGTGTTGGAAAAAGGCACCTAAGAAATGTGGAGACAAGGAAAAGGTCATCGTAACTCAACTTGCATCCATGACTCTTGAGGCCACAACGCAGAGCACTGAGCACTGTACGACCACAGCTGGGGACAGAAGGGCCTTTTTCAAAGGCATTTTCCACTAGCAGGGTCTTCTCTGTGCACTGAATTCCTGATAGTTTGATGTCTGCTGGCACTGGAGATCACTATTTTGGCATCTCCCTCTCTCTGTCTCCGTGAGCACCCGCTGTGGTTGTTGAAAGTCTGTGATGGGATCTATGGGATGCAACCTGAACAGTGGGACCCCTGAGCCCTTTGTCCCACCACCCTGGGCTCCCTCTCACACATGTGATGCTGAGACAAGCTGTGAATCTCATGGCAGATATTGCACTTACACAGACATCCGTAGGTAGGGACACAGCCAACTGAATTACATGAATGCTTCTGCAGCCACTCATAACACTAATGATAGAAAGTCGCCCCCCCTACAGCTCTGCAGCCTTGCACCCCTGGATCATACCATCTTGCCTTAATCAGAAGCCTGATCAGTGTGAGTTTATTACACAGGGTCCACCCCTCCCTCACTGTGAATAGTACATGAACCAGCCTTGTAATGGAGCTGAGATTTCCCAAGAACTTCAAGCAAAATACACCAGTTTAAGTAGAGCATAAAACAGATTTATTAACTACAGAAAGATGGAGTTTTAAGGATTATAAGTGGTAGGAATAAAAGATCAAAGTAATTACCATGGAAATTAAAGATAAATTCACAATCTAAACTTTACACCTTATTACACTAGGGCGTAGTTCAGTTATGCACACAGGAAGGCTTAATGCTCGAAGCTGCTGCACATGCTGGGCAGGCTTAAGGTCGGGCTCCCCATGCAGGAGAGAAGAAGACTCGGCCCCTGGAGGGGCAGGATGGGCTTCCTGGATCCCATTTGCTCACAGCCAGCGCCCTGCCCCCACTCCCAAGTCATCCATGGTGCCCCCAGGTCGGCCAGAATGGAGCAGCAGTTTTCACTGCACTATGTCCACTTATGGCTTACAGGCAACTCCCCAGACTCACCACAGTCCACCATCTCGGCCAGAAGGAGCCCAATCAGCCTCACCATTGCTGCTTTTCCTTCCCCCAGAACCCCGCTTCTCCTGGGCTGCAAGTAGCCATCCCTGGGATGCCAACAGGCAGCCACAGGGGTCTGTCTCCCCAGCAGCCAACCGCACCTCCATGGTTCAGCCCTCAGAAGGGCAGGTGGGGTTTCCTGGATCCCAGTTGCCTCACAGCCAGCCAGCCTCCCACCTCTAAAACCATCAGTCATGCCCCAGGTTGGCCATAAAGGAGCCGCCATTCTCCACTTGGACTCAGCTTTGCTTGTTTCCTTTCACCCAGACCCCCTTTCTTCTCCTGGGCTGCAAAGTAGCCACTCCTGGGAAGCCAAGAGGCAGGCACAGATTCTACCTCCCCAGCAGCCAACCACACCACCCCAGGCTTTGCAGAATGAAGGGTGGGGCTCTACTAACCCCACTTAGCCGCACAGCTTCTTCCCTGCCCTTCCTCACTCAACTTTCCCTATTGCCCCCATTCCTGCCTCATTCCTCTTTGGCCAGTCATGCCAAAGGAGCCCAGCAGGAAGTGAGAGCCTATATAGGCCACCTCCAACAGCAAGAGTGGCCAAGCCACAGCCTCCAAATGTGACTGGCCTAACTACTCTAGGTCTCCAGCTGACACCAAGGTGCTTTCTTCCACTGCTGTCAGCATCCTCTGTCATGCAGGGTTGGAGTTATCCCAGGGACAGGCCCAATAGGAGGAGTGCCTTTTCTGACAACCAGAGGATCTGGGAAAAGGAAGCAGCATATTTCTGCCTGGTTTTGAACCGGTACGCTTTTGGCCTGGTTAGGCAAATGTGATAAACCACTACCACTACGAAACTACTCGCCCTACTGCGTTTTTGTCGCTCATCTGCACGGAACAGACGATGGACATCTAGAGAATGTGGTTGGGTAGCCCCTCGATAGTCAGGCTGCGGAGCAGAGGACTGGAGCCATCACTCAGGAAGTCGTTCCTTACCTCGCCCGTGTTTACTCCAGCTTGAGGAGGCTTTCTTTTTTCTTCTCCTGCTGACAAAGGCAAGAGAATAATGAAGTCTGTGGGCCAACTCGGTGTGCAAGCCTGCTGTCTTTTCCCTGCTGCATAGCCTGAAGATGAGGACTCGTGGCAGTTAAAGGAACTGCTGCAACTCTCATATAAACATCCCGACCCGTGCATAAAGGGAGGATAGAA
>NW_026115064.1:2777057-2950408 GCF_025201925.1 Gopherus flavomarginatus | reverse complement strand
ATGACTGGGGATCTCAATCCTTGTGGCTTAAGGTTTCCCCCTCTTGAACCCAAAGCAGATCTGAGATGAAGAAGGATCGTGTCCCAGGTTCTTAAACATTTCCAGCAGCCTTTCAGCCTGAGAAAACAATAGGCTTAACTCTTCTTCCAAACATCCTGGCAATCAGTACATCCATCAAACAGTTCAGATACAGATTACCACAACCTTCAAAGAGACACAGACAATAATACTATTTCACTCAAGTATCATCATAAATGGTTAATATCTTTTTTTGCTCTTGAATTAAAACTATAGCAATAGACAAGACTTGTTGCTGACATCACAAGACCTGAGCAAACACCTCCCCTTCTACCTCTAACACTGCAGACTTGCATTTCAAAGCTCTGTTCATTTACATATCTTGTTAACCAGTTTTTAAGGTTTACCCACGGGTCAGGTCAGTCGGTGAGGTGAGTTAATTAACTCTTTCTGGCCCTGTCACCCTTTCAATGAGATATTAGATTATACTTATAATGTCACAGTCTCGGTGAGTTGACTGCTGCAGCTCCCCGTAGACTCTGCCTGCGCCTCTCACCGAGCTGGAGTACAGCAGGCGAGGGAGGAGAGCACTCAATGTATTGCATCTACACTAGACAGCAGATTATCAACCCCCGCTGGATCGATCGCTGCCCACCGATTCGGCAGGTGGTATAGACATACCCCGAGTATCTGGTGATCGGAGCTGGACCCCCGAGGGTGACACATTGAAGGAACTCAGGGGTTAAGGTGCCTCTATTGTCAACTGTCAGGGCTGCTGTGGCTCAGAGGAGGGTGCTTGACTGCCTGGCAGGCTTAGGCGCCGCAAGCCTTGGAGGTGGGAGAAGTGAAGCGGCCACGGCGTGCTCGGGGTGCTCGTGCTCGGAGCAGGGGTGAGCTCGGGCGAGGGGGGTGCCGCAGGGCAGAGCAGGAGAGTTGCCACAAGAGGGGAGCCTCAGGGTGGAGGGGGGAGCTGCCACGGGTGGGGCGCCTCAGGGCAGGGGTGCGGGGGGGGAGGGTGCAAGGTGGAAGTTTCGCCTAGGGCATGAAACTTCCTTGCACCGGCCCTGCCCCACGCCCTGCCTGCAGCCAGCCCTGCACCCCCTGCCCTGCCCTGCCGGCAGTCAGCCTCTGTCTCCAGCCAGCCCTGCACCTTCTGCTTTGCCTGCACCAGCCGCATCCTCCCTGCCCTGTCTCCAGCCAACCCCTGATGCACCCCCCTGCCTGAAGCCAGCCAGCCACGCAGCCCTTGCCCTGCCTGAAGCCAGACCCTACCTCCAGCCAACCCCACATCCACTGGTGCCCTGCACTTCCCAGGGCAGTAAACCCTGCACATCTGCTTCAATGAGGGGGGCAGGGAGCAGCTGGGACCCACACATGTGCACACCCTAGGGTGACCAGACAGCAAGTGTGAAAAATCGGGACGGCGTGGGGGGTAATAGGATCCTAGATAAGACCCCAAAATTCGGACTGTCCCTATAAAATTGGGACATCTGGTCACCACAGCACACCCCCAGGACTCCTGAGTTCCATTGCTGGGTTTCCTATTGGTTTCTCTGCTGGTTGTTTTCCTTTTCCTGGGGACTTTGGGCAAGTTGCTCCCCACTCTCGGGCTCTGTCCCCAGCAGTCAAATGGGGATTTCATACCTTCCCGCTATTGGAAAGTGCTGGGAGAATCTCCCAGCAAAAGCTGCTCTGACAGTGCTAAGCAGCATCTGACCAATCAAGGTCGGAGCTCACTGCCCAGGAGGAGTGCTTGGCTCTGGGTTTCACTTCAGCCCAGTGTAGAGAGAGAGCCCTAACCATGGAGTTTGGCTCAAGAAGACCAAGTCTCCAATTTGTTAAGGGTGTTTTGAATTTCAATCCTGTGCTCCAAAGTGCTTGGTGTCAGTTGTAAACTTTAGGAGCATGCTCTCCACTCCATTTTCCAAATCATTCATGAAAATATAGAATAGTACCTGACACCGGACTGATCCCTGCCAGACCCACTAGGTTCACCCTCCCCGTTGGGCAGCTAAACATGGAGAAGGGCTCCTGGAGTCTTGGCTTTCAACCAGCTCTGCACCCACATTACACTGATTGCAGCTGGACTACATTTCCCTCGTTTGCTTCTGAGAATGTCCTATGGGACTGTGTCAAAAGCCTTAGTAACACCAAGCTAGATCCCATCTATTGTTTACTCACCTCTACCAGGCCCAGAACCCTGCCAAAGAAGGAAAGAGGATTGGTTTGGAATGATTTGTTCTTGACAATTCCACGCTCACTAGTCATAAGAACCAAATCATCCTGTAGGTGCTGCTGACAAACTGAGTGTTTAAGAATGTATTGCAGGATCTCTCCAGCTATGGCAGTCAGGCTAGCTAGTCTGTAAGTCCCAGAGGTCTTTTTG
Organism: Gopherus flavomarginatus; assembly: GCF_025201925.1. Classification (NCBI taxonomy): domain Eukaryota; kingdom Metazoa; phylum Chordata; order Testudines; family Testudinidae; genus Gopherus; species Gopherus flavomarginatus. Next base: position 2,948,004 of record NW_026115064.1, on the reverse strand, counting down.
TTCCCCTTTGAAAGATAGGTCCTGTCTTGTTCATGGATGGGAAGATGTTCTTTTTCAGGGGTCTCAGACGAGAACTGGGGCACAACACCTGGTTTGTTAAGGCCACAAAAACGGAGGCAGGAACCTCTTCTCTGCTGCTGGCAAAGAACCACAGGTACCTAAAAGATAGGGACTCACATCTTTGAATGGGCTTTAAAAAGGCAGTGGTTAATAAGTTTGGCCCCCGACCATTTCTTGTTTCCACAGACTAGACATTTTAGCAAACTTTAGAATTCCTTGGTGCTAAACACTGTGAAACTCCCCTTTCTCCTTCACAGAGGGCTTTAATACCCCTTATCTCACTTGGGCTCTAAACTGCCCATAGTTCGAGAACTGTTCCTGTTCCGATTGGACAGATGGGAGAAGGGAAGTGACCTACCCAAGGCCTACACAACAAGGCGATGGCAGAGCCAGAAAGAGAAGCAACCAGTTCTGACTCCTGTTCTAACAGATGAAAACACCCCAGAGCCCAGGAATCGAGATGGTGGGAAAATTTCATTCAAACCGTTTCTGTCCGAAAATCCCATTTAGACTAAACCAGTTTGTTTCTCAAAATCATAACAAGTGGGATGAAAGATCTTTGCAAAAATATTTTGTTGCAAAACAAAAGCATCTCCTCTTTGTCAGAGTGTGTTAAATTGTCTCCTCGCACACAAAGAGGAGACACTTACATCTCAACCATTAGATAAGATGCTTCAATCTGAGCTAAGTCGTTGCTACTATTAACAATTTCAAAATAAAAAAATACAAATAAAATAGACTATTTCAGCTAATCTATTATGTCATAATCTGCTCTGAGTAAACATGATGGGAAACTTCATATTATGCACTACTTCTAGTGACACTCCCAAATGGATCCGCATCCTTCACCCACCATGAGGTAGGTAAGAGCGGATCATTATTATCCCTACTTGAAAGAGGGAGAAGCTAAGGCTGAGAAAGGAGAATTGACTTGTCTTAGGTCACACAGCCCGTCAGAGGCAGTGTTGGGAATAGGACCGAAGAGCCCTGATTTTCAAACAAACCATCGGATCTTGAATTTCAGACATTGAATGACCTGAATACTGTGCTCTCAGATGAGCTCCAGACCAACAACAGTGACAGTAATTATTCAGCAAGTATTTGAGGAGAACTGCAATGTTAGAGGGAATCATCAACTGCTCAGAGACAATTAATGCAGAGAAGCAGCAAAATTAATCAAAGATAGAACTGGTTCTGACTTATTTACTTGATCTTAAAAGAGAACAACAAGGACCTGAGTCTCCTCCCTGTCAATAACCCCCTGCTCAACCAATCAGGGTAGAGACTGAGGACGGGAGGCTGAGGGTTCTCACCAGAGAGCCCAAAGGATGGCCCAGGTCACCGGTGGGGATCACTGCCCGAGCACTATTTCAGTCCCACATTTTTGGGTGGACCTTCCATAGTGGGAGCTGCAGAGGACTTCCCTGCAACACACACACACACACCTCCGTCCTGTTGTTGGGAAGGGAACAGGAGAAAGGACAAAAGAAGCAAGAGAAGAAGAGGAGGGAGGGATGGAGGAAGAGGTGAAACAAAAAGGACAAACCCTAATGTCCCCAGCGATTCTAAGGGACAAAATCCCAGGTGCGCAATAAAATTCTGCCTCCTTAAGCTCGTGTTTTCCATGCCTAGAATTCACTTGTCACCAGATAGATCAGACTGAACAGGTTTCAAACCTCCAGGAGGCTCTTACCTTCTAAACAGGGACGGCTGTTTTCTAGTAAAATCACTACAAGGGAAGGAGGAAACTCGAAAGAGGTTCCTCCTGGCGCTCACGTCCATGACCCCAAATAATCTCTCAGTCCTCAAAGAGAGACCTGGAGAAGGAAACGTGCTGAAGCAAAGCCACAGAGGTCTCTGAGGTTTCCCTGGCCCCTCGCCCCTGTCCTGCCTGGCTGATGTCAGCATCTCTCTGTGAGGTCACCACCTCCCCACCACCTTTGACCAATAGTCTGAGGTCCTGCAAAAGGCCTTTGTGATGTCACTGCCACACCCCTCCCTTGCTGGGCTAATGTCCTGCCCCTGGCCAGGCACTTTGGAGGTTTGAGCTACTCCCTGTGGATCACCCCACTCAAGGAGCGTTCGTTCTAGGCAGCAAGCCGGCTAGACAGGAAAACATCAGACGCTGCTCCCAATGCTACACTCAGTTTTTCAGAAATTAGTCGACTTCATGGTCAGAAGACACCATTAGAGCATCTAACCTGCATATCACAGGCCTCCTGTATGACATAACAGCTACTTTGGGGGCAAACACATTCCAGAAAGGCATCTAGTCTTCATTAAATGACATCAGGAGATGGTGAATCCACCACTTTCCTTGGTAGCTTGCTCCTGTGGTGAATCATCCTCGCTGTTGACTATTGTGCCTCAGTTGTAATATGAATTTGTCTCTTTTCACTTTCCAGCCATTGGGTCTTGTTATGCCTTTCTCTGCTCCATTCAAGAGCCCGTAAATACCCAATCTTTTCTCTCCATTAAGGCCCTTCAACATTTCAATGAAATCACCTTTCAATCTTCTTTTGATAAGCTAAACAGGTTGAGCTCTTTCAATAGCTCACTGGAAGGCATTTTTCTCCAGCCCTCAGAACATTTGGTGGCTCTTTGCTGCCCTAGCTCCAATTTCACAACATCTTTTTCAAATGAGGATACCAGAACTGGAGGCAGTATAAAGGTTGTATAAAGGTAAAATTAAATAGGTTGCAGAGGAGTTTTTTTTAATTTCGGCTTTTGTTGCTAAAAATTTTGTCTCTCTGCGGTGAGAAAAAACACTCCCCGAATGCCAAAATTTGAGCCATGAAAAGCGGCAGTGTGAACAGCGCATCATAGGTGGAGCTGTGCTCCCGGTGACAAAGCTCCTGCCCCTCATTGGAGGTAGTTTGGCTTTGTTGCCGGGGAAGCTCTCTCTCAGCGATAAGGACGGCCACACAGCGCACCTTACAATGGCATGGTTAGAGTGGCACAGCTGCACCGTGGTAAGGTGCGCGGTGTAGACACAGCCTCAGAGCTGGGGAAAGCCGACAGGCGCTGAGGAGCACAGGGTTCAGACAGAGACATCCGTTAGGAGAGGAACTATTCACAGGGATTCTCTATAGCCTAGTAAGGTGGAGAGGATGGAAGATGATAATGTACAGGTAGGTTCTGATGAGAAACAGTGAAATGAAAGAGTCTCCCTCAATTACATCATGTAATAGCAGACAGCTAAAATGGGACACATTTTAGAAGTGCTTAAATACAAACGCTAAACGTCTAAGTACTAAGACTGGTGAATTTGAGTGCCTGGTATTGAGTGACGATATTGATAGAATAGGCATCACAGAAACCCTTGCACCCCCTCCTGCACCCACATGGGGAGACTGACCTGTGTGCATGGAGCAGCTGGCATTGCTGCCCCCCACTCCTCCCTGGAACGCTGCTCATCTGGGCACCCCTAGGGGCTGTGGGATGTGGGGGCAAGAAGTGAGATCATCCGAGCTCCCTGCATCCAGGTCACTTTCCTCAGCCGGGCTGCATAGCGGGAGGGCAGAGAGCAGCAGCTTCTGATGCTCCCCTCACAGCACAGCCCAAGTGGGAAAAGTGACCAGGACGCATGGAGCACATAGGGTTGCTCCTTACTCCCCTCAAACCTCTATGGACCCATGGAGGAGCATTGGGGCAGGGGAGAGCAGTGAGCACCTTTGCACTGCCACACGGTGCCCTTTGACCCCTGGAGCCCTGGGCGGCTATCGGGGGGCACCACCCCTAAGGCCGGCCAGGCTCCCCAGAACGAGCAGCAGAAAACACAGAGACTGGCCACACACTGAGCAGTGGTAGCCTGGGCGGCTCGTAATGGAGGCTCAGGGGGGAGGGGTGTCATAACATTTTTTCCCAGATTTGGACCTTAGCGTCCAAAATATGGGTGTTAGCATGAAAACCTCCAAGCTTAGTTACCAGCTTGGACCTGGTAAAGCTGCCACCAGCCAGGGATTTATACAGTGCCTGGCTCACTGTGGTCTCCCCAAAACCTTCCCCGGGGGAACCCCCAGACTCAGATGCCTTGAGTCTCACAACAAAGGGGAATAAACCATTTCCCTTCCCCCTCCTCCCCTCCAGGTGTTCCCTCCCTGGGTTCCTGGAGAGATATACAGAAGCAAGCTCCGTGAATCTAAACAGAGGGACTCCCCCCTCCCTGTTTCCAGTCCTGGAAATAGAAGTACCAAGATAGCTAATCTCTCTTCCCCCTTACCCAGAGGGTATGCAAAGTCAGGCTAGTAAATCTAACACAACGAGATTTTCCCCCTGACTTCTTCCTCCCACCAATTCCCTGGTGAGCTGCAGACTCAATTCCCTGGAGTCCCCACTAAAGAAAAAATCCAACAGGTCTTAAAAAGAAAGCTTTATATAAAAAGAAAGAAAAGGACATAAAAATGGTCTCTCTGTATTAAGGTGACAAATACAGGGTTATTTGCTTAAAAGAAAAAAATGAATAAACAGCCTTATCCAAAAAGAATACAATTTAAACATTCCAGCAACTACACACATGTAAATACAAAAAAAACCAATATAAACTTATTGTCTTATTATCTTTGTACTTACAACTTGGAAACAGAAGATTAGAAAGGCAGGAGATAGAAAAATCACTCTCATAGCCGAGACGCCACAGACACAAGACAAAGAACAAAGAACTCACACACAAACTTCCCTCCACCCAGATTTGAAAAAGTCTTGTTTCCTGATTGGTCCTCTGGTCAGGTGTTTTAGGTTACTGGTGTTACCCCTTTATAGGTAAAAGAACATTAACCCTTAGCTATCTGTTTATGACAAGGGGGCTCAGCCTCCCCAAACCTTGCACTGCCAAGGGGACAGTGGGGCCCATGATCAGGGGCCCTGGCCAAGTTAGGTCCCCCTGGAAAAGTCTCCCCTATGTCAGCCCCAGGGCTGGAGGAGCTCCCACTCCCTGCTACAGCCCGGGGCTGCAGCAGGGGCACAGAGCTTCTCTGGTCTCAGGGCCACAGCGGGGCAGGGGTAAAGGAGTGATAGGGTGGGGCTGGTGGGGGAAGGGGTGGAACAGAAGTGACAGTGGATGGGGCCATGGGTGGAAGGGGGTAGAGCCACAGACAGAAGGTAGGGGCATGGTTCTGGTGCTGGGGCCCCCACACTTGTTCTCCCTTTCCCGGGGGTTTGGCATCACTAGCCCCGGCTTAGCGAGTAGGGTTCAGTGGTCCCCATAATGTGGGGTGCGACTCCTAGGGGGACACAGAGGAACATTCATGGGGGCACCTCAGGACCTGAGCCAGCCCACATAGAGGGCAGGGAGGGAGCACCACTCTGCCACAGCTCTTCCCCAACCCCACCCTCAGCCTGAGACTCTGGCTCCCAGCCCGGCGTCGACCCCTTTACCCCTGTCCGCACCCCTCTCCCCAGCAAGCAACAGCCCCACTCCTCCCAGCCCCGGTTCTTGACCGTGGCTTCCGAGGGGCCACAGCCATGGCTAAGAGGGCACAAGTGTGAAATGTTTGGGGACCACTGGTTTAGGGTGACGTCCTCAATCACTTCTCTGCAGTCCAATAAAAGCTATTCCTCACTCACCTACCCCTCCATCAGGACGGACTAGGTATGTTCTGCTGCCCTTCACTCATACAGGAAGGAGAATAACATTTCATTCCACTCAATCCTAAAGTGATTTGTAACCCAAGACCATCCCAAACTGGTCATTTTGGGGAAGCGGCCCCATCATGCTGCATAGCTAGGCAGAGTAGGTGTGTCTATGCAAACACGGTCTGTTCCTGAAGTCTTTCCCCAGCTCCTCACTAGGTGAGAGAGGGGAGCTCATTCAGACCCTGCTTACGCTTAGTATTTAAAAACTCCTTAGTGTCCCTATCTCTGCCGGCCTTAGATTTCTCCTCCTGTCCGTTTTTTGACAGCTCAGATGAGGTGACCGAGTGGTTAAGGTGATGGACTGCTACCCCATTATGCTCTGCCTGCATGGGTTCAAATCCCATTCTCATCAGAGGCATTTAGTCTTCACCCTCCTTTATAGACAACCATCTCCCCCTTTGGTACAATAACAGATCAAACAATGTTGCTTGTGTTACCCAAAATTGGGTCAGTTAGTAAGCTTAGAGAGGACTAATAATGCCCCTCCCCCCCAGAGTTTGGCAGAAAGCAGCACATTTATTAGCTTGATAGCTAAGCTCAAAAGAAGGGATGGGGGAGGGTGTCACACTCATACTCACGCTCCCAGGACAGGCCTGGCAGTGGAGATGTCAGGATCCTTTAAGGTAAGTGTCCCACAGCGCAGCGATGGACGGTGCGATGAAGATCAGTCTCCCTGAGGTGCAATAGAATGTAACACAGCGAACCACTGGCCAGATGGGCCGGGTGAAGGGCATTCACTGGAGGTACAAAGGAGAGTGGGAAAGCCACTTCACAGGCATTCAAAGAGGGAAAGGACACAAGCTGGGGGAGTTTAACAGACCTTTTGAGCATACAGGTTATACAGAGCATACAGATCACTGCTGCTCCTACAACATGATAAGTTCTCAAGCAGCATGTTTCTTACTTTGCCCATCTGTCAATTTTGATGATTATTGATGGAAATATTTTGCCATTGGGTTGTGTGTTTACACAGAAATTGACATTTACCAACAAATACACAATTCTTCCAAGCCTGCCTAGTCTGCAGTTGATGGGTTTAGAGGGACACATTCACTCTTCCAGGTCCCCATTCCAGGCCTGTGCTCTCCAGGTTGTCAACTTCCCGCACTGCTGGGATCCTTCCCTCATCTCCCCCCAAACCACTGCCCCACCCCCACTTCTGGGGTCCCCTCCCTACACTGTCTAACTCCACTGCTGGCAGGATCCCTTCCTGTTCCTTTCATTTCCTGCCTCCACTCTGGGCAAAAGCTCTGCACTCTTCCCACACCAGAAGTTGAACCCAGGCCACCTGGGTGAAAACCAGGAATCCTGACCACTAGCCCATATGGGACTATTGTTGCATCTGACGAAGTGGGTATTCACCCACGACAGCTCATGCTCCAATACGTCTGTTAGTCTATAAGGTGCCACCGGATTCTTGGCTGCTATTATTACTACAACTCAGGCCTTGGCTACACTGGAGAGTTACAGTGCAGGTGGTGGCTTTACAGCGCTGTAACTTACTCCCCGTCCACACTGGCAAGGCACATACAGCGCTGTATCTCCCTGGCTACAGTGCTGCATGTGCTCCACCTCGACGAGAGGAATAAAGAGAACAGAGCTGGTGATGCAGCGCTGGGGTGCCAGTGTAAACAGTGATTAATCTTACTACGCTGTCACTGACCTCCGGAACCTTCCCATAATGCTTTTAAGTAGAGATAACGCTCTTTGTTTTGGTGTGATGCCTCTGTTTGTTTTGTTGTGAGCTCAAGGCTCCCGGAGCTGCTTATCTAAAAACCAAACACAGTTACTGTTTGCAGTGAATGAGCAGAGGCAGGGGGATCCCTTTGGAACACCCACAGCTGGTGTTTGCTTGAGGAGAGAAGCAGCCGGGTGGGCACGGGGGGGGGGTCTGTTTTGGATCAGCGGCTTATCTGGTCTGTGAGGAAAAAAACAAAGGCGGCTATTTGCATTTAGTGAATGAGAGAGGGGTGGGGGAGGAGGCTTGAACTTGCCAGGCAGGGAGCTGACACAGTGTCAGCTCCAAAAATCCACTCGCTCTGTCTCCCCCACGCTCCGTGTCACACTCCACCCCACCCTCCTCTTTTGAAAAGCACATTGCAGCCACTTGAATGCTGGGATAGCTGCCCATAATGCACCACTCCCAACAGCACTGCAAATGTGGCCATGACAGAGTGCTGGTAGCTGTCAGTGTGTCCACACTGCAGCGCTTTCCCTAAACAGCTGTAGGAAGACAGCTTTAACTCCCAGCGCTGGACAGCTGCAAGTGTAGCCAAACCCTCTCTAAGCCGACCCCTTATGAGAACAGCAGGGACTAGCATGACTAGATGTCCCGATTTTTGGGTCTTTTTCTTATATAGGTGCCTATTAACCCCACCCCCATCCCAATTTTTCACATTTGCTGTCGGATCACCCTAGCAGGGGTTGCACACAGGGCTGCATTAACCTTCAGGTGCTGAGGTTTCCCTCTCTCCATTCCCAGAGCCTGTGATCAGGAAACAGACATCAGGGCTCCCAGGTGCTGCACAGACCATGACTGAGATCAGACCCCATATTATGCAAGGTGCTGTACAAACCCTGGGCAACACTGAGACACCCAGGAGGTTCCCCTCAATTTCCCTGAGCCTCTGCTGCCCAACTTCTTCTGAATCCCTCTGGCTCACCCCCCCGCACAAAAAACCCACCTTTCCAAACAGTCCTTCTTTCCTTGCCCCCTGATTCTGGTTTCACACCCTGGGACCATCTCCTCTCTTTGTCTCTCCCCCCCCCAGGTGAAGCAGAGATGGAGGCAACTTCAACCTCTGGAGTCAGCCTCAGCGAGCACTGCAGCCGGCCCCGGGGGAGGGGGGGTGTCTGCAGACACAGGAAGGGAGCAGGGGGTGCTGGGAAGAAGGCGGTAGGAGAACAAAGCTCAGAGACCCAACGTGGGGAAATTCCAGGGGGCGGGGCTCTGACACATCCCAGGTGCGGGAAGCTCCTGGGGGCGGGACTCTGGCTCAGCTCGGGGGCGGGGCAGCTCCTCGGGGCGGGGCTCCAGCACAGAGCGAGGGCGGAGCAGCTCCTTTGGGCGGTTCTCTGGCACAGCCCATGGGCAGGGCAGCTCCTGGGGGTGGAGCTCCGCCACAGCCCACGGGCAGGGCAGCTCCTGGGGGTGGGGCTCTGGCACATTGTGACACGGAGCCCGGGCTGAACAGCTGCTTCCTGGTTCTCCACGTGCTGTCAGCAGCGCTGGAGCTGCCCGAGCCGGAGCGGAGCCGCTGTTCTCAGCTGCAGCCAAAATCTGCCCAAGGCCCCGCTGGGATCCAGGTGGGGACAGAGATTGGGGCCCGGGCGTTCCCCTTGGTGTGGCTGGCGGGGGCGGGAGGGGAGAAGCCAGAGCTGCAGGCGGGGGAAGGGCGGTGGGACATTGTGACCCGGAGCCCCCGGGGAATGAGAGGCGCTGGGGGGCAGGAAAGTGACTCTGCCCCAGGGAGCCTGGGAGAAGCCTTGAAGGTGCCTCGGCCCCAGTGGAGCTGCAGGAGGATCCGCCCACCCGCCCCGCTGGGATGGGGGGGCCGGGGCCCGGCCGTCGTATGGGGGGGAGGGGCGGACCCCGGGCCAGGCGGGGGGGGCAGGTGTATTAAATCCCTCCCCATAGCAATGTGCTACTCCCGGGCACTGCGCATGCCCAGTAACAGCCGCTGAAGCCGCTGCCCTTCCCCCTGCCCGGACCAGCCGTAACGTTCCGCCGGGCGCTGGGGGCGGGGCTGGAGCGGGGCTGGGGGAGTAACAGGGAGCGTGGGAGGGCGCGAGCGCAGAGCAGGAAATTGATGGGCTGGGGGGGGTCAGGCAGCTGGAGGCAGGGTTCGTGGGGGCTAAAGGGCACAATCCGGGCTGGGGGGAGGAGCAGGAGTTGAGCTCAGGGGGAGGCGCTGGCAGAGCCCCCCCCCTTTGGTGTGAGGGCGGAGGTGTCGAGGGGGGAGGAGAAGCCGGAGTTGCAGGGGGGGAGGTCACTGGGGTGGGGGGGGTAGATCTGTCTCTGTGCAGCCAGGACATTCCCGGGGTGGGAGGGAGGTGAGTTAACTGGATCCTGTCCCTGTTTTTGCCACTTCCTCCCACACACACATTCTCTCAAGATTTCCCCTTTTCTCTCTCATTATCACACGTGGCTATAAAATCCAGGGAGATTCTCCTCCCCCCCCCCCCAATGATCAGCTCTCTAATTGCCTCTGATTTTCCCTTTTCTCTCCATACTTCTCAAATGTCAATTTAAAATCTCTCCGATGGGGGGTGGATTTTCCCACCCATTTTATCTGCAGCGATTTGTCCTTGTTTGGGTGGGAAATTGTTGCCCTGGGTCATTCCCCAGAACATGGCTCCCACTGGAGTGGGATGGGATGAGGTTCCCGTTCTCTGCCAGGGCAGGGAAGGGAAGGGAGGAGCACATCCCCCATGGAGACTGCCCAGACCCCATTTCCCAATTCCCCTGCGGCCCCCTTCCATTGTCCAGGGAGCCTTCCAGCTCCCCCCCGCCCTTAAATCAGCTCCTCAAAGGGCTCTGAGCTGCTCACGTGAATGGTTGCCCCGTGGCCGGGGGGGACCATCACATTCTGTTTATGTATTGGACAGTCATATAAAATCCAGTCCAACAGTCCCCCTTTTCCACTAGTTATTTAATAGCAACATCAAATCCCCTCCGATCTTGGTGGTTTTCTCTCATGTTATCAAATGTCGTTTGTGACAGGGTTCTCTCTGCGTGTCTCAAAGATTGATATAAAATACCCCAAACATTTGCCCCACTTCTCTCTAGTTGTTTTATTTCTAATTGAATATGATGGGTTGTTTCCCAATGTGCTAAGATGCAGCCGCCTCTGGGGTGGATCCATGGTGGCCATTATTTGCTAGTGACAGCCCGTGGATCTTTCTTGCCCTCCAGGCCTTCCATTCTCCTGTTAAAGAAGCACTCCCCAGGCTCCCTCTGCCTGTGTGACTGGCCAGCAGGAGGTGGTGTTAACTTTCTAGCCACTTCTCACACTCTGTGAGGTAACACTTGCAGGGGCAGGGAAGGTGTCTGTGTGGGGAGATTGCAGCTGAAGGGGCATTGTGGTAGGGGGAGGCCTCTGGGTGGCTGGGCTAGGGGGTACCCTAGTCAGGTTGGTGGGTTGTGGAGGTTTGGGGTTTTCGGGGGTGGTGGTTCTGATGTGCCCATCCCTGAGGCTATGGGTCCTGGAGGTGGGTATCGCTGGGGGCCTGGTGGCTGCAGAACAGTGGGGGTGGGTGTCTCTTGGGGAGGCGGGACAGAGGGTTAGAGGGAGCCTGGTTCTGTGCCAGGGGCTCTGTCTGTGCTTCCCCCGCTGGTTCCTGGTTTTGTTGCCATGCCCAGTGCACAGAGCTGGGGAGGGGATCCCTGGCACTAGGTGAGGGCATGCCAGGGAAGCAGAGTGATGGGTCGCACTGTAAAGCATCAGGGGGTCACACTGGGCAGAGGAGGGGGTCCCAGGCAAATGTCAGGGTAGATCGTTCTGGAGGGTGGGGAAGTTCCTAGGCAGGCAGTGAGGGACTGAGTTCCCAGTGGGGGGGGGTCCCTTGAGGGGGTCCCTGGCTGCTGGGGGCTCTTGGTGGGGGGAACCCTTTGGGATTCCCAACCTGGCAATCATGGTGTGGTGGGGGTTCTCTGGCCGGTGGGGCTTTGAGGAGTATCTGGGGTCCCTGGCCAGGGACTCTGGGGGCTGCGTCCCAGGGAATATCTGATGGGATCCTGGCTGGGGGGTGTCTGGGGCCCCTGGCTGGGGGGTCTGGGCTCTGGGTACTAGGGGGTGTCTGGGGGCTGCTGCTAACCATGATCCTTCTCTCTGGTCAACTTGTACCAGAGTCCTGGCTCCTAGTCACCAGGTCACCAAGTCCATTCCCCAGTCACGTGCCCTGTCACTGTGATAACTTTCTGTCCACTTAGCAAACACTGTTAGTGTGAAATCACAGAATTTACTTTTCTCCTCTTTTGAAAACTGCAGGAACTTTCGGTTCCTTTTGGAAAATTTTTGCCCCCAGTCCTTGTCCTAGATCTGCGGGGGTGAGGGAGGTGGGAAGGGAGTCAGCACTGCCACACGATGGTCTTTTCCACAGCGTTCTGAACTCATTCTTTCTGAAATCCGGTGTCATTGAGACCGTTGTTAATCCAGAGTCACTGTATGGAAAGACAAGGAGTGATTCCAGATGGACAGTGGGTCAAATGAGATCAGCCATTCTCCCTGTGAGGAGGGGCTCCCATTAGCTGCTCTCCCCAGAGAGCTAAAGGAGGGAAGCTGCTCATACACTCTGTCCCTCTCTGCTCAGGATATTGGGGTTCAGCTTCCTGGGTCAGATGCTGCAGCCTCCATTGTGATCTGGGAGACCAGGCTTGGCAGCTGCTGCTCCCCCAGTGGGGCTCTGTGCTGGGAAGTGACCTTAATTAAAGCTTCTTCTCTGCCCGGCCCAGGGGATGACTTTCTGCAGCTGGTCCTAGCCCCCTAGGGCAGTCCTGGGCCCTGTTACTACTAAATTCTGAGCCAGAGTCTCCAGGTAACTGAAAGACCTCAGGGAATGTCCTAGGGTCTGGCAAGAAAGTGACTCTGCACAAACAACACCACCTCATTTCTCCTCCCATTAGCGGTTGCCAGGAGGAAATCCAGCCATGGGAGAGCAAAGCCCCCAGGAATGGGACTGTCCCAGCCAGAGGGGCAGGGAGAGAGGACAGGGGAAGGAGAGACTGAAAGGGGCAGTGGGAGAAATGAATGTGGGGGAGAGATTTCCAGCTCTCTAGTCCACCCAGACACATGTATTGCTGCATCCTGGGGCAGAACCACTTTCCAGTGAACAAAACAAGGATCAGACAGAGCAAAAGCCAGTTCCTGACTCCATATTCCCCCTGCTGGGGTGTGGCTGCCGTGGGGTCAGTGTCTGAGGGAATCCCCCACAGTGACTCCTTTGGTTCTGCTCTTTTCTAGCCTTGTGTTCAGAGAAGGGGTGAGGGGAGAGAGAAGGGAGGTTAAAAATGTGTCTGTGGACTTAGCCTGGCAGGAGGGGCCAGGTCTAAATTGTAATAAACAGATTGAGCATTTCCCAGCATGACAGAATCTAGGGTGTCTGTCTGCAGGGAAAGGGCCTGGGGGAATTGTGATGTGAAATTAACTAAAACCGGTTCTGAAACGCCCACAACTGCCCTTCTCCCCCAGACAGGCTGCAGAATGTTTTGCTCCAGCTCATCCCAGCCTGGCGTGGGACAGGGAAGAGAAATGGCTGCAGTGGAGTCAGTCCAGGTAGAGATTATCGGGGGGTTGCTGGTGGGTTCCTGCTGGAGGAAAGGGAGAGCAAATACACCAGAGGTGGGAAGGTTTGCAGAGTCTGGTTTGGAGGTTGGAGCGGGACAGGAAATTCACAGCGTGGGGAAAGGAGGAGGCCAGGGTGTGGCAGACCTGCTGGGAGTTATTTACTAAGTGGCCTAGATTCTAGGAACAGACCCAGGAGGTTTGGAGGTGGAAATGCCCTAATTTGTGAAGAGAGAAAATAACCCACCTACATGGAGCTAGTCAAACTGACCAGACTCCTAGTGCTGGAGCCTGACCTCATTAACCATCAGCTGCTGTGAGATATAAAGGGGACACCCATGAGTCAGGCTTATTGGAGCTGCCTCTCCCTTCATATCCCGCTCCTCACAATGAGGAGGGTGTTGGGCATCCTACCAGCGAGCTCTCCCTGGACCCTGCTAGGGGCTCCATCTCCTGTATCAGTCAGTGGCTAGTAGGGGGGTGATGGATATGCTGGGAGAGATAAGGGGCTCTCTCTTCATCCCCTCACCCTGGCATTTGCTGGATACTCTGAGCCAGGTCGAGGTGGGACTCTCCTGACTATGATCCACCCAGAGCTTCCATTTGATTCACTCTTCTCTGCCACAAATAGTGGGGCTGTGAGTGGGGCAGCAAGTCCTTAGTGTTGGACTCTTACTCTTTCAGGGGCTGGTGACCTTCAAGGAGATGGCTATGTATTTCACCAGGGAAGAGTGGGCTCTGCTGGACCCCACTCAGAGAGCCCTCTACTGGGATGTCATGCAGGAGAACTATGAGACTGTGACCTCGCTGGGTAAGGGTTCCTGTCCCTTCTGTTCTTGGAAGGGGAAATGAAGAGTGAAGGTTCACGCCACCCCCACAATGCCATCTGTACCCTGTCCTGTTTCAGCATCACCCCAATAGGCCAGTGACACACATAATACCAGAGACCCTCCTCTGCTGCAGAACACTTTGGGAACAGAGCACAGGAGCCGTATTGCACAGTGTCAAATATCTCCTGTTTGCTCAAGTGAAACTGGGGGTTAGGTCTGGCATAACTGTCCCATACCCCTAATCATTTTTGTTGCCCTTTTCTGAACCTTTTCCAATTCCAATATATCTATTTTTTGAGATGGGGTGACATGTGCATGCAGTATTCAAGATGTGGGTGTATCATGGATTTATTTGCTGTTTTTACAAATATGATCTATGAGATATTCTGTCATATCTATCACTTTCTTAATTATTTCCTACATTGTTCACTTTTTTTCACTGCTGCTGCACATTGAGTGGATGTTTTCAGAGAACTATCCACAGTGACTCCAAGATCCATCTCTTGAGTGGAAACAACTAATTTAGACCCCATCATTTTGTATGTATAGTTGGGATTGTGTTTTCCAATGGGCTGCACTATGTGCTATCCTGTCATCTAGTACTGCTGAGATCCTGGATTCAGTAATATCCCTGCCCTTCCTGTTCCCTTTCTCCACCGAACCCCGCCAGCCCATGCTTCCTGTTCCCAGCTTCCCCAGGATTCTCGCACTGTCTCTGAACCTCTCTGTCAGCAAGAAGCAGTGCCAGGGACACTTGCCCTCTGTCTGGAGTCTTCGATTTCTGGGACATGGATTTACTTTCTCTGTGTTGTAAGAGGCTCTGTCATAATGAGTGTCTGTGATGTTACCCAGAGTACAATCTGGACTGTTAAATAGCTGTCCCCTCAGTCCTCCAGCATGGGGTGCCTTTTCCACTGTTTTCCCGCGAGAACAGCCCCTCTTGGCCAATTAACACACAGTCTCCAGCATGTAACTCACTCCAAGCTACACAGTATTGAGTGCTGCTAGACAGCCACTCATGAATTACACCTCAGGAGAAAACCAGCAAATTCTCAAGTGCCCAACTTTCCCCCAGAAATGTGCATCTTGCACTGTCCAGCACGCTACTGAACGACCCAAGCTCATATGAAGTCTGTCATTTCATCAGCGGAAAATGACATGCACCAGCTTGTTATCCCAAACAGAGTTTCCAACACACTTCAATCCACACATACTGGTTAGATGAACAATAAACCAAGATTGTTAACTACCAAAAACTAAAACTAGGCCCAGTCCATGAAAGGGGCACTCCCAGGAGAGACTGTATAAAGGCTGGAACATGAAACACCTTTGTAAACCTGAGACAGCTGCCTTGGGGACAATGACAGGGAGAATCCCCCAAAGTGACTCCTTTGTTTCTGCTCTTCTCTGGCCTCCGATTGTTCCTTCCAACGTGGAGTACTTTGCACTTGTCTCTACTGAATTTGATCCTATTTACTTCAGATCATTTCTCCCGTTTGTCCAGATCATTTTGAATTTTAATCCAATCCTCCAAAGCACTTACAACCCCTCCCAGCTTGGTGTTGTCCGCAAACTTGATACGTGTAAGAGAGAGACTGTTACTGGGAGGGTTTCCCCATGTGTCAGAGGGTTACACCCTGGTGGGAGGGGGCTAGGCCTGTACTGGAATAAGGTCACTCTGTGCTTCACAGTGTGCTAGAACCTAGAATGTGCATTAGCAGGGGAAAAGCTGGGGGGAATCGGCTTGGGGAATGGACAAAAGCCTAGTCTGAATTCTCACACCTTGCCCTTTTCACCCCGGCAGGCCAGAGAATAACATCCATGTTTCGCTGCAGATCATCTCGTCCTCCCAGGGGCAAGGAAATGGCTGCAATGGAGCTGGCTCAGGTAAGAGATTATCAGGGTGGCGGGCTCTGCTTGGAGGTTGAGGAGCAGTAAATGCATAAGAGGGTGGGAATTGCTAGAGGTGGTGGGAAGCAGGAAATATCTCGGGTGGAGAAAGGGAGGGGACAGCATGTGACAAACCTGCTGAGACTTGTGTAGTGTAGGGCGTGATGGGTTGTCACCCCCAGGAGGCAGTTTGTGGAGCTTCTGGGAACTGCTGTGTCCTCTAACCTTCACGCTGGGCTGGCCCTTCTCACACTGCTTTGCTGGAGATTTCGCCAGCCTCTCCAGGGCCTGTTATCACCCAACACAACAGCAGGTGGCGCCATGCAGCCAACTAAGCTACCTGAGTGCGTTACCTAAGCCACTCAAGGACAGATAGAAGACAAGAGCCAATTTCCCACTCCCCAACCTTGCACACTTGCTGTAGTATAAATCCAGAATGATACCATCTTATAGTGCACAGGGATCTCTATAATGCAAGCTCATTAATGTAGTTCCCCTTCCCCTCGATATGGGACAGATGTGCACAACAAGCTGAGATTTTCCCCAGACACTTCACTCAAAATACGCTGGTTAAGATAAAGCATCAAACAAGTTTATTAACTGCAGAAAGATAGATTAAGTGATTATAAGTGATAACAAACAGATCAAAGCAGATTATTTAGCAAATAACCAAAACTCAGACTAAGCCTAACATACTAGATGGATAGAATTTGAATTAGCAATTTCTCACCCTGACTGATGGTACAAGCAGTCCCCCAAGTTTCCATACACAAGCTAGAAATCTCTTGATCCTGGGAGCAGCACTTCCCCCACATCCGTTTTTGTTTCTCAGGTGTTTCCAGAAGTTCTCTTGTGTGGAGAATGAGGCCAAGAGATGATGTCACACCCCACCTTATGTAGCTTTTCCATATGGTGGGAACCTTTTGTTCCAAACTCAGTTCCTAGTCCAGTTTGTGGAAAAATACAGGTACTAAAATGGAGTTTAGTGTCATGTGGTCTGGTCACAGGCCCTGCTGAGTCATAGTAGCCATGACTCATAGGCTGGCTGAAACATTCACAGGAAGGCTAAGCTCTTCCACAGTCCATTGTCTTTGTTGAGCCATCAGCACTGTCTGGCTTCTTCATTGTTGTACCTGAAAGGCTCATTGTGGGTGTTACCCAGAGTAAGCACATTTGAAATACAGATACAGAGTCAATATCCATAACTTCAGATACGAACATGATATGTGCACACAAATAGGATAATCATATTCAGCAAATCAGAACTTTTCCAGTGACACCACACATGATGCATCTTCTACAAAATAGATCATAATTATGTCCTAATCATATTATAATCATACCACTATGATGAATATGGGGGTGTAGTGTCAGATAGGTCCTAATTTCAAGGCACAGGAGTTGGGAATGGAACTTCCCCTCTTTGTGGAACAGGAAATAACCCTCCAGCCAGGGCTGGGACAACTTCCCAGACTCTCAGTGATGGAGCCTGAATCTACTGACATTTCATTAATTACCACCAACCCCAATCTTTGTGGCAACTGTAAACTTTATCAGTGATGATTTTGTACTCTCTTCTAAGTCATGGATAAGAATGTTAAATAGCACAGGGCCAAGAACCAATCCCTGCAGGAACCTGCTAGAAAGAAATCCACTCGATCATGGTTCCCCATTTACTATCAGAGTTTTTAATCTATTTAATGTATGCCGTGTTTATTTTGTATCATTCTAGTTTTTTTTAGTAAAAATATTGTGCTAATCAAGTCATGTCCCTTACGGAAGTTTAGGTATATTACATCAATACTATTAGCTGCAACCAAACTTTTGATCTCATCCAATAAGGATATCCCGTTAGTTTGATAGGCTCTATTTTCTCTAAACCTTTGTTAATGGGCACTACAATTCTGACCTTCTAACTTCTATTCTTTATGATTGACTTCCCCTTTCTTCCATATATTTTATTTGGAGAGTGCTTGGATTCCTACCAGGGAGCCACTATCAGGGTCCAGAGACAGCCCCATCTCCTATATTAAGCTCTGGCTAGTAGCTATGTGATAAATGTGAAGACCCTGCTTCTGTCTGTCAGATGGGAGACACAAAGGTTCTCTCTTTCTACCCTCTGATGCCTCCTGGCTGCTGTAAGCAAGGTGGGGTGGGACTCTGTTAACATGTGCCTCCCGGAGCTTCCATTTCCCTGGTGCTGCTGTTCCGTGAATAGTGGGGTTGTGAGTGGGTCAGCAGGTACTGAGTATTGGACTCCTGCTCTTTCAGGGGCCGGTGACCTTCGAGGAGGTGTCTGTGTATTTCTCCAGGGAAGAGGGGACTCTGCTGGACCCCACTCAGAGAGCCCTCTACAGAGATGTCATGCAGGGGAACTATGAGACGATGGTCTTGCTGGGTAAGGATTCCTGTCCCTTCTGTTCTTGGAAGGGGAAATGAAGAGTGAAGGTTCATGCCACCCCCACAATGCCATCTGTACCCTGTCCTGTTTCAGCATCACCCCAATAGGCCAGTAACATACATACTACCAGAGACCCTCCTCTGCTGCAGAACACTTTGGGAACAGAGCACAGGAGCAGCATCACACAATGTCAAATATCTCCTCTTTACTCAAGTAAAACTGGGGTTAGGTCCAGCATAATGAACAGAAGCTTCCTACCCCCAGCCTTCTCTCAAACCCTGAGCCTTCTCTACCCAAACCAGAATGTGCTTGGGGTGTAACAAGCAGGCGGCTGGAGTCAGAGCTGCCAGTCCAGGGTTACTTATCATACAGACACTCAGTGCGTCCTTGAACGCTGGCTGGGAGTATCCAGACAGGGGAGCTCCAGCAGCAGAACACTGAATCTCACCCAGGATTACAGATGACACAACTCCTCGCTGATCTGGATTGCACCCCAGCATGTGAAAATGGCCTAGGTTGGTAGTGACATTTCTTGAGACATGGAGAGTCTTGCTCCCATATCACCAGGTGTAATAAAAATAACAGGAAAGGCCAAATATGGAAAACTGATTGTTCAGCTTGCTTTTGACCTGCATCATATTTTGCAATATATTCCAAATAAGGAAATTAACGTGCAACGTATGTGTCATTGTTTGTGGTTTTAAGCTGTAAAAGGCTTGTGTGATTTTTAGCTCGGGAACAGTATTCCAATAGCTGTCGCCCCCTGCGTGCTTGTAACCAAGAAAAGAGCCTCAGGCTGAGCTGATTCAAATATTAATCCTGTGGTCGTTTTCCACAACAGCCTCAATAGGTCCCTGTGATGGAATGTAAGGCTACATCTAGACTACCCACCGTATCGGCGGGTTAAAATCGATTGCTCGGGGATCGATATATGGCGTCTCATCTAGACGCCATATATCGATCCCCGAGCGCGCTTATATCGATTCCGGAACAACACCAACCCCAACGGAGTTGCTGATTTGACAGGGGGAGCCGCGGACATCGATCCCGCGCGGTGAGGATGGGTGAGTAATCCGATCTTAGATATTCGACTTCAGTTACGTTATTCACGTAGCTGAATTTGCGTATCTAAGATCGATTTCCCCCCGTAGTGTAGACCAGCCCTTAATGTCTTCACACCTTCCCCCTGCAGGAGAATGGCTGTTTGACCAGCTGTTTGCCTTGCTGTCTCTGAGGAACTGGTCTGTGGGTGTTCCCCAGAACTGTAACTTTTTCAGTAATATCATACTGTAAAATCTCACAATTTTACATACAGTGTTACTACACATTTTAACAGGAGGATAATATTCAGTAGGTTATGCGTTTTCTAATGATACCTCACAAGCCATACTGGGTACAAAATTGATCATAATTTTCTAGAAGAGTGAACACAGGGGTACAGATTGACACAGTGTCTGTGTGTGTGTTCCCAGCAGATATGTGGGTATTTCAATCCCTCATAAGCACAATGTTTGGCATCTTCAAGGACCTGGGGAACTGGTCCTGGGAATTCACTAGTTTAGCAAGTGTGAGACTGCATGAAATTGTGAGACACTTTGGTATTAATAATAAAATAATATAATCTGATAAAATTGCAATGAATCATGCTAGGTATGCCATGTAAAGTGTCAGTGAAAATGTTATGATTTGCCAAGTATGATAATTTTGTTTCTATGTTTCTATCACCTTTGTATTGTGAGTTACAGATATGTAAGGTATATCTGTATTTCCAGACTTGTGCAGTTTTTCTGGGTGACACCCCCAGACATATTGGCATCAACATTGCCTAGCATGTTTGATGGCCCATTGAGGGTCATCAGCTGTACAATGAACCTATGGACCAAGGGGATACACCTATTGAGTCAGCAAGACATGCCGGGGTTTGCCTGTGTAATGAAACCTCCAAAGCTTTTCCATGCCATGTGCTGTGAAGCTTGTGTTTGGGACACAGGAAGTACAAGCCACATGGCAAAAGGAATATAAAGCGCAGCTGCATCATCTCCATCTTGTCTTCAATCCCCCTTCCTACCTCTGGAGCAACTTCTCTACAAACTGAACCCTGGAACAAAGGACTGAATGACCCATCCAAGCTGTGGATGCGTTCCAGACAGACTTTCAAGCCAGCAACTCACCAATACTGCTAAGAACCTGATATATCCATTTTGGAATGTATCTGACTGCTTTTCCATTTAAATTCTTTCTGTCTTTCTTTCTTTTAAACCTTTAGTTTAGATGCTAAAGAATTGTCTGGAAGGATGGAATTTAACTTCATTCTTTCATTTGTTCTTTCTTCTAAACATTTAGTTTAACTGCTAAAGGATTGGCTGGCAGCATGGTATTTTGGATGAGATCCAAACCTGGGTAATGTGGCTAACCTTCTACCCACCCACTTCCTGGATCCAATTAGGATCACTCTCCTGCTGCCCTCTGGCCATGCTGTATCACAGTGAGCAGAGTTTTGAAATAACCTCTCACTGTACGGGACCTAGTTGCTGATTAGGAGTCAGAGAACTGTCATGCAATAAAGGGGGCCGTGTGATTTCTTTTTTCAGAGTCTCGTTAACCAGTGTGTGGGATCAGAAGCACAGTTTGTGACTGGTCAGTGAGTTTAACTTCAGTGTTAACCACCAGTATGGGGAGCATCTGCTCTCCCTTTTTCAGCCTGCTCTGACCTTGGCATTTTCAGTGAGGACTGCCCCAGGCACACTAGGTCACACTAAGCACTGAAGATAAATTAACAGAATGTTTTTGATGATCAAGTTGTATGAAATCAACTGAACTCCTTTGTTTTCTTTCATCTGAGCGGAGTTTCTGGTTTTCCAACGTGATATGATCTCCCAGCTGGAACAAGGGGAAGAGCCATGGGTCCCAGAGCTCCAGGGTTCAGAGGAAAGAGAGATCCTGAGATCTCCCCGCACAGATGAGGAAACATTAAACCAACTCAGAATCTGTAAGTGCCTGAAGGAAACATCTAGGATGCCCTACAAAGCTCTTGGGAAGTCTCTCAGTTCATTATTGTCCATAGCAGGGGTCGCATCCGCAGGGTAAATATAGCTCAAGGCTTCCTCTAGATGCTAGCAGACACCGGGCAGTAGCTTTCTCCCTTCCCCCTGTGAAGTTGGATGGGATGTGAAGGCTGAATTGATCCCCTCCTCTCTCCTGTTGGGGGGAGCTGAGTTCCTGATTTTTATTTGTCCTCTCTCCAGCACTTGTTTTGGTTTGGCCTTCCCCTTTCCATCCCTGTTTGAGGTTTCTGTCTCTATCACAGCAGGTGATGCAATGACGTGTGAGGTTCAGCACAGACCAGAAAAAGAGCAGGGAAACCAGCCAGGGGAGAAAATGGATAAATTTATTTCCTGTCAGGGAACTCAGAAGGGCCTTAAGGAAACCAGAATACAGCAGGAAATCTGCAGGGAAAAGCAAAAAAAATACATGTGCTTAGTTTGGGAAAAACTTCACTTACAGATCAGGCCTTTCTCAACATCAGAGAATCCACACAGGGGAGAGGCCCTGTGAATGCAATGAGTGCGGGAAAACTTTCAGTCGCAGGTCGCACCTTATTGGGCATCAGAGAATCCACACAGGGAAGAGAACCTATGAATGCACTGAGTGCGGGAAAATTTTTCA
The DNA here is from genome assembly GCF_025201925.1 of Gopherus flavomarginatus. NCBI lineage: Eukaryota > Metazoa > Chordata > Testudines > Testudinidae > Gopherus > Gopherus flavomarginatus. Next base: position 2,926,240 of record NW_026115064.1, on the reverse strand, counting down.
GTCGCAGCTCACACCTTATTCGGCATCAGAGAATCCAAACACAGGAGGGGTCTTATGAATGCAGTGAGTGCGGGAAAACCTTCAATCGCAGCTCTCACCTTATTCAGCATCAGAGAATCCACACGAGCAAGAAGCCCCGCGAATGCCGTCAGCAGGCCTGCACAACTTGTAAAGTGGTGATGTAGAGAAATCTCTGTATTAACTATCTCTATAAATCTTTATAACGTTGCATTGTGTTATTTTTATTAAGTATCTTTATCTTTATGACATTGCATCCGACATGATGTTATTTTGTAATTCATATGACTTGGCATTGTGCGTCTCTATTTTCATACAACTTTGTATTAGATCCTTATATAGAAAATTGGTAGAAAACTTTGTATCAAATGTTATAGCCCCTAAGGATAGTATAGTTAAAGTAAAAGAAAACATGTGCCTTTTTGCTAGAAGTAGAATAAGATCTTCCCCCGCACTCTGTAATCAATTGCTCTATTGACTGAATGAGGTGTGAATGAGTGAGGCTTGGAAGACACCCACCTCCAGACAGCTACAACAGTTGAAGAGGGAATGGGAGCCAGAGCAAAGGACAATACAACTTGTCAAGTGGGCCCAATAAAGAAGAGCAGACATATTGATGGCCTCAGGGATTAGAAGCAAGCACCTTCTTTAGAAAACACCCTCTTTGAGCAGCATTGGGACAACACCCAGAGAAAAGCAGCACAAAGACCAACGGACGCAGACCCAGATTTTGAATCTGGTCTAGATTTGCATAAGAGGGAAGCTGCTATAAATGCGAGGTGTCTTGCAGAAGGACCCCGGATCTCGTCTTGTCACCATCGGACCATCGATTTGGATCGGTAGAAGCCCGGCTCCACCCCTCCCCCATCTAACTCACCTGGCCAGTGCAGTTAAGGGGAGCAACTAGTTGGTAACAACAGCAAGACGGAGTGTGTTTATGTCTGTGTGTGTGCGTGAATGCATGACTGTGATATATATCTCATGTGCATATCATAGAGTATTAATTGATACCTGTATTACTAATAAATGTGGCATTTTGCCTTAATCCCCCTGAAAAGTTCCTGTACAGTACTTTGAGTAAAACAGCGAGGGCCACAATACTCCAAAGAAAACAGCTGAGGACCGAAACCCCCCGGCCCTGCGGAAACACCCCCCACTCAGGACCTCCCAGCCTGGCGGAAACACCCTGCCCAACCCTGCAGAAACAAACCCTCCTTCCCCAGCGCCGCCCCACCAAAACAGCTGTGGGTCAAAAAGGAAGGTTGGTGGTGGGGAGGTGTTACTTGATGTTAAATCAACCAGGGACTCCCAGCCAAAGAGGTGGCTGGGAGCCCTCAGGGTCAAATTAAAGGGCCTGGGGCTCTGACGACTGGGGGAACCCGGAGCTTTTCAGGGCTGGGGCAGGGATTTAAAGGTCCCAGAGCTCCTGCTGCTGAGGGGAGCCTGAGCCCTTGAAATCCCAGCCTCACTCCATCCCCTGGAGCTGCCGCCAGGATTCAAAGGGCTCTGTGCTGCCTGCAGCCACAGGGATCCCTGAGCCCTTTAAATCTCAGCTGCTGCCGGGATTCAAAGGGCTCTGGGCTGCCCGTGGCGGTGGGGAGCCCTGAGACCTTTAAACCTCAGCTGCGGCCGAGAATCTCTGCGAGCATCCCAGAGCCCTTTGAATCCCGGCCGTGGCTGGCAGGCCGGCTTTAGGAAGTGCGGGGCCCAATTTGAACATTTTTGGCTGGGCCCCGCAGGGATGATTGGGGAAAAAAAAGCCTTTCAGTTCTTAACAACCGGTTCCCTATAAAAAGTTCTGCCACAGTATGTATTTTTTTGTACCAGTAGGGTTACCATACGTCCGTATTTTCCTCCCGGATGGCGATTTAAGAACCAAAAAGCCTGACATGTCCGGGAAAGTACAGATGTATGTTAACCCTACCTAAAAGTTCTTTTTTAAAAAGATGGGTCTGAACTAGAAATGAGCTCTGCCACTCCCTTAGGGTGTGCTAGGGTGCACATGTGTGGGTCCCAGCTGCTCCCTGCCCATCTCATTGAAGCAGGTGTGCAGGGTTACTTCCCTCGGAACTGCAGGGCACCAGTGAACATGGGGCTGGCTGGAGGTGCGGGAGCGGGAGGATGCGAGAGGTAGGGTCTGGCTGCAGGCTGGGCAAGGGGTGTGGGGCAGGCTGGAGACAAGAGGTGTGGGGTGGGCTGGCTGGCTTCAGGCAGGGCCACAGGGAGGGTGCGGCATGGGTTGGCAGGGCTGGAGACAAAGGAGTGCGGGACTGGCTGGCTTCAGGCAGTGGGGTGCGGCAGGGGTTGGCTGGAGACGGGTTGGTGCATGGCTGAAGGCAAGGCAGGGGGTACGGGGTTGGCTGGAGACAGGGCAGGGGGTGCAGGGCTGGTGCGGGCAGGGCAGGCAGTATGGCAGGGGTTGGCTGGAGACAGGGCAGGGGGTGCAGGGCTGGTGCGGGCAGGGCAGGCAGTGTGGCAGGGGCTGGCTGGAGACAGGGAAGGGTGTGCAGGGCTGGCTGGAGACAGGGGTTGGTGCAGGGCTGAAGGCAAGGCAGGGGGTGTGGGGCTGGCTGGAGATGGGCAGGCTGCAGGCAGGAACTGGTGCAAGCAGGGCAGGAGGTGCGAGGCTGGTGCGGGCAGGGGGTGCAGCAGGGGCTGGCTGGGGACGGGCTGGCTGCAGGCAGGGCAGCGGGTGCAGGTACAGGGGGTACAGCCCATCCTCTATAGTGAGTGCCTCCTTCTCCTCCTCCTCCTCCCTCCTCTCCCACTAGGGTAGCAGCAGCAGCCTGGGGCTTGGGGGCTATTTCAAGGGCCCGGGGCGCTCCTGCTTCCACTGCCCCAGCTCTGTAAATAGCCGCGGGAACCCTGGGGAAGCGGCAGGGCTCCAGTGGCTATTTAAAGGGCCGGGGAGGTAGAAGCAATGGGAGTCCTGGACTTTTTAAATAGCCCCCAGAGCCCCGCAGCCATACCCCAGGGCTCCAGCAGCAGGGCTCTAGTGGCAATTTAAAGGGCCTGGGGTTCCAGCCCCTGCTGGGAGCCCCAGGCCTTTTAAATTGCCCCCTGGGGAAACTGGGCCACCCTAGTACAGCGCACTGGCTTTTGCTGGTACTGGGGCTTGGGTGCGGGGTCCTCTTAGGAGCGAGGCCGATTCAAGGGAATTGGTTAAATTGGCCTAAAGCCGGCCCTGGTGGCTGGGATTTAAAGAGCTCTGAGCTTCCCGCCCGCCTGCCCAGAGCCCTATAAATCCTGGCCGCGGCTGAGATTTAAAGAGCTCTGGGCTCCCTGCGACTGCGGGCAGCTCAGAACCTTTTGAATCCCGGCCGCGGCTGAACTTTAAAGGGGTTTGGATTCCCCGCGGCTACGGGCAGTCCAGAGCCCTTTGATTCCCGGCTGCGGGACGCACAGTGAGACTTCACGGGCCGCACATTGCCCGTGGGCCATATGTTGTGCAGGCCTGGCATGGAGGGGCAAAATAGGTAAGAAATTTCCGTGGTCTGTCACTAGCAAATAGTAGCCACCATGGATCCTGCCAGAGGTGGCTACATCTTAGCACTGTGGGAAGCAACCTTTCACAGAGACCATTTGTCTTGTGGTTTGGGATACTTCTCAAGACATGCTGCACTCAGAGTGACCCCCTCATCCTGTGCCAGCTGGAGGAAAGAAAAGGGGCCAGCCAACTCTCCCACTACCAGCTGCGAACCACTCATCCCCAAACAGGGGGAGGCCTCTGGCTTTGATGTGTATTAAATATCAGGCTGGTCACTTTCTTTGGCAAATATCTAACAGAGCTAAAAGAGGGAACAAATGATCCTCAAAGGAGAGGGGAAAGACAATCACTGGGAAATTTAATCCCCTGCAACATCCAGAATGGAGAGCGACTCAGGGCAACAGGTTCCCCCGAAGGAAGAAGTTTTTGGGATTTAGAAACATAAGGAACAGCACAAAACTTGAGAGGATTGTTAATTGACTTTTGATAATGACACAGAGGGAAAACCTGAGCTTTCAGATCAGTGTTCAGAAATGAAAGACAAAGGGTGGAAATTAGAGATTTTGGATCCATTTTGCAAATTATAGAGAGGAAAGTGGAAAATCAGAGGGATTTTATATCAGTTGTTGATAGGAGATAAAATCTGAGTGTTTCACATGAATACTTGATAAATGAATAAAGAGGAAACGGGCAACATTTGCAAACATTTTGTGTTCAATAATCTGAGAAAAGGTGTAAATCTGAGATTTTCTTATTATTTTATAATTAGAGACAGGAAAATCTCAGGGCATATTCAATTAGAAATAGACAACTAGAGAGAAGTGGGGCAAATGTTTAGGTTATTTTATTTGAATTTTTGAGATTTGCAAAGAAATTGTGTCACAAACTGCATATTTGATAACATGAGAGGAAAACACCAAGATCTGAGGGGAGAGAGTCACTTTCCTGTCAGGGCCCAGTGCTCCCTCCCCCTCCCCCTCCGGGGTCTCTCACTCACTGGGGGCTCCAGGCGGGGCTGGTGCGGTCAGAGCCTGGGGCTGCCTAGGGGGCAGGTCCCAGCTGGAGAAAGCCCCCCCCCACCCCCAGCCAGGATAGGAATGTGCTACTGGTAGCAGCCTGGGGCTGGACCCTCTCTATGGGGGACACTTGCTCCCCCCTCCCCTTCCTGGCCCTTCCCACGCCCTATTGCCAGCAGAGAGTGGCCCCCCCCAGCCCAGCCCAGAGGTGTCCCTGTCTCAGGCCCCCCCCCAGCCTCTGCCCAGTTCAGAAATCACTCGGGGGAACCATTTCCCACCTACACAAGGACAAATCACTGCAGGTGAAAATGGGGGGAAACACCCCAAACCTGAGATCTGAACTGGCCATTGGCAAAGGGGAGAGAAATTGGGGCACGATGGGGGGAGGGGAACAGGGAACTTCTCAGGGGTTTGAGGGAAGGGGGTGTCAGCCTGGATGTTGCTTGTTGCTCTCTAGGGAGAAAGGGGGCAGGACAGGAGAGGAGGAGGGGTCTCCACGGAGGAGGCAGTGGTAATTCCGAGGGGATCTCAGCCCTCCCTTTTTCTCCCCGCTCCTCAGGGGTCACCTGCTCTTCTCCCCTCGCCCCCCGGCCATGTCCCGGCTGCACAGACATTTTCCATCCATCCCTTTCAAAGGTCTCCCCCCTCCGCAGCCCCCGCCAGACCCCACGCAGGGGCTGCTAGGTGTAATGCATGTTCAGTAGGGATTTCTCCCCTACTAATGCTGGGGTGTCCTTCTCCTATAGGTTAATCTACTAATGATCTCATCTTGGTGCCATGTGTGTCAGTTCATTGCCATGGCACTCGTGTGCTTAGACATCTGAGGATGCTCTATAGAAAAGCTCCTTGAGTGAGGTGATCCACAGGGAGTAGCTCAAAGCTCCAAAGTGCCTGGCCAGGGGCAGGACATTGGCACAGCAAGGGCGGGGTGTGGCAGTGACATCACAAAGGCCTTTTGCAGGACCTCACACTATTGGTCAAAGACTATTGGTGAGCAGGTGGTGACCTCACAGAGAGATCCTGACATCAGTCAGGGGCCAGGGGCTAGGGAAACCTCAGAGACCCCTGTGGCTTTGCTTCAGCAAGTCTCCTTCTCCAGGTCTCTGTCTGAGGACTGAGAGAGTATTCGGGTTCACGAACATGAGCGCCAGGAGAAACCTCTTTCCAGTTTTCTCCTTCCCTTGTAGTGATTTTACTAGAAAACAGCCGTCCCTGTTTAGAAGGTAAGAGCCTCCTGGAGGTGTGAAACCTGTTCAGTCTGATCAATCTCGTGAGAGTTGAATTCTAGGCATGGAAAACATGAGCTTAAGGAGGCAGAATTTTATTCTGCACCTGGGATTTTGTCCCTTAGAATCATGGGGACATTAGGGTTTGTCCTTTGTGTTTCACCTTTTCCTCCATCCACCTGTCCCTCCCTCCTTTCTCTTCATCTCTTCTTTAGTCCTTTCGCCTGTTCCCCTCCCAACACCAGGACGAGTGTGTGCGTGTGTGTTGCGGGGGAGTGCTCTGCATCTCTCACTGTGGGAGTTCCACCCAAAAATGTGAGGCTGAAATAGTGCTCAGGCAGTCAGGGCTGGATTAACCTTTTGTTGGCCCTGGCACCAAACATATTTGTGGGCCCCAGTGTAGTCACTGTGGGCTCCGAGTGTGGGCCTGGTGGGGCAGTGCCATTGGTGCCTTCGTATACCCGCTACTGAGCCTCAGAGACATTTTTCATTTTGATCACACACCTCTCCATGACTATATGCATCGCCATACACAGCTCCCTCAGCCCGCGGGTTTTCTTATTGAGCTGTACACCCATGTGGGTTTACCAGTGTCCATAGTGAGCAGAACTTTCATAGTGACCAAGGAAACTCCCCACAGATTTATCTCTTTCCTCATTCAGACCTTCTCTAGCCATGTCTCCAGTACCCCCCCATGTCACCAGTCACTGCATGTGGTCCTAGTCTCAGCTCAAAGTCCTAAAGCCAGCAGACATCTGATCAGTTCTGACAGATCCCTCCCTCAGCCCCCATCCTGCCATGTGAGCAAGCCACCTGCAAACACCATTTCCCCAAAGTGAGGACTTAGCCCTTGGGAATCTGAAGACACCAGCGTTTCTCCCTCTGCTCCCATCTACATGCTAGTCTGCTACCTGGTCACCACCACCTCTCCCCATACTTGTTTCCTTTCTACTTTGGACATGCTCCCAACCAGCTGGAAGCTCCCTCTGCAAGCCTGACCTGCTCCCGCCTTCCCTGCTCCCCCGACATTCCTTTCCTACTGGTGACCTCCGTTCCTTGAGGTTAACTCCAGTGTCTTTAGGTGCTCTAGCTTAATGGCCCCAGGAGTCATAGAGCCACTTGTAGTTTCTCTAGCTACAGCCATGGGGCAACTGCCAGAGGCCAGCCTTAGACAGCTGCAGATACTAGCCGCAGGAGCGGAGGCAATGCCAAGGCTGAGCATGCTTGAACTTTGCAAGGGCAGCACTAGGGACTCTAAATCCTCAGCACTGGCCCTAGGCAGCTGAAGACTCTGGAGTTAGGCACTTTCCTCCTCTAGGTTCCTGCATGGTTACAGAACTGCAGTAAAGTGGAACAATTATCAGCTTCTGTGATTGGAAGATGTCTGGAACCATCTAATAAGACTGTCCTACATAAATGAGGAAAGTTGAGGTGCCTTTATTATTCTTTTGTTCCATTCTTTGTTTCTATGGGGAATTTGCCAGTGCACTATCACTGTCTTCCTTTTAAACAAACAAAACTAAAAAAGAAAGTGTAATGGCTGTTGAAAATAGCAATTCCAGCCCTCGTTAGCACTGTGAAACCCCAACGTTTGTTGCTCAATTTTCTCCTACTTTTTCTACAGTAAATGACAGTGGATCAGCATATTTGATTTGGGAGAAATGAAGTAACAGCTGCCCAAATTGAGCTTGAGCACTCCTGATTTTGAGGTGTTCAGATCTGGAAGGCAGGGGCTAGATTCCCTTTGTGAATATTAGATACATCTGGAAAGGAAAAGTCAATTTCTATTTTCATGGCTCAGAAGTGGAAATCCTCCTGTCCTGTATCTGAAGCTGTCCAGGTCCAGTAGAGCCTCCCCTTCCTTACTTACCATTTTACCTTCTGGTGAGATCCACATACCTCCCCTGCCCAGCTTCAGATAGAGAGGGGCCCTGTCCAGTTAGTCCACCCAGTTCCTTCCTTGGGGGCTGCCAGGCGAGGTCACACCAAGATCCCTAAGCCTGTCTGGGGAAGTCTTCTGAGGGTGCTACCTGGGCCAAAGCCTTCTACTCCTTGGTCACACCTCTTCCCTATTCACAGGTGGCACCCCGCTCCCCAGCCACAGCAAGCTGCAGCGCCTGGAGTCTCACAGCTTCCCCCCTCCCGTTCCTGTTGATAGCAGCCAAGAGAATTTTGGGAAATGTTCCTTCTCTGCTCCAGGGCAGGGAGCTGGACAAGGAACTACAGCTCCCCGGGCGCTATGGGGTCTCAGCTCCCCTACTGAATCCTGGCTGCTCTGAGGTTCCCTTTCTGCAGAGGGGAGGAAGTTACTGTTACAGGTCCCTTCAGAGCTTGGGCCTAGCACTATGGCACCATGTCAAATCCAGTACTGCTCCCAACTCTATCCAGCTCTGCTGCTGGCAGGATCCCTTCCCATTCTTTTTGTTTCCTGTCTCCCCTCCAAGAAGAAGCTCTGCATTGTTCCTGTGTGGGGAATTGAACCCAGGCTGTCTGGGTGAAAGCTGAGAACCCTAACCACTAGACCACATGGGACTTCCATAAGACGTTTACATGTTCATATTCAATAACACAATTAAACGTAGCCATTCAAAGTAGCCATTTAAAAGAAGCCATTCAAAAAACTTCAAAAACAGACTTCAAAGAGAAATTGCAGAGTTACAACTGATCTGCAAACTTAACACCATTAATTTGAGCTTGAAGAGGGACTGGGGGTGACTGGCTCACTACAAAAGCAATTTTCCCTCTCTTGATATTGACACCTCCCTGTCAATTACTTGGAGAGAGCCACATCCACCCTGAGTGAATTAGCCTTGAACACTGGTTCTCCCCTTTTATGGTAACTCCCTTTACATCATGTTCCAATATATATTTATGCCTCTATCTGCAATTTTCACTCCATGCATCTGAAGAAGATGGCTTTTTACCCACGAATACTTGTGTCCAAATAAATCTGTTAGTTCTTAAGGTGTCACCGGACTCCTCGTTGTTTTTGTGAAATAAAAGCAAAATGCACTCTAAGCTGATCTTAACCCTTTCAATGCCCTTACAAACTTAGATGCTTCTCACCACAGGCCGTCTGGTGGCTTTTCAGCCAGGCTCTCCCCTTTTGTCAGCGCTTCAGTTGCTTGGTGTGGGGGTGTCTGTAGATGTAGGTGGACGAGAGAGACAAAGCATGGCAAATGTCTCTGCTTTTATCATGTCCTTTCTTCCCTCTTGGCTTTGCTCCCCCTTCAGAGTCAGGTGAGCATCACTGCGTCTCTCCAAGCAAGTCTGAGCAATTCCCCTGGGGTGTTTTCTTGCAAGTAAGTGATTGCACTGTAGCTCCCTTGCTGAACAATGGCTGTTGATGGGTTGTTTGACACCCTGTCCGGGTGTTGGTTACTTTCCTTGCTGTTGTCACTGGGGAGCTAATATTTGGCTGACTCCCCCACCTTACAGCATAGTGATAACCACACTGCACAATTCTCATAACTTCATATGCATGAATGGTAAACATCTATGGGTAGAGAAATGACTTTCAGCAGATCATATCCTTTCCCCTGATACCTTACAAGGTATGCTCTGTATATAAGATCACGATTATATGAAAATGAGGAATATGGGGGTTACAGCACACTCCCCCAAAGGTACAGAATGTCACACTGAGATTCTATTTTCATTTGTTATGTAACAGCATTAAAGAGATCCAGTGACTGACCAATGGCATTTTCAAGTGCTAAAATAGCAAGCGCTGTTGGTCTCTCATTGGCCATCAGCGACTGAAGATACGGTTTAATGAGCCAGAGCTTCAAGGCGAGGGTGGCTCTGTCCACTGCCTTCCGTTGCGCTGCTGGGCACCAAGTCCCTGGCGGTCAATATGTGAAGCTGGGAGAAGAGAGTGGGGTGGCAAGCGGTGGTAGAACTTTTGCCACCAGGGTCTAGCTGTCTAACTTCCTCTTCGTACTGCTGGGCCCCCTTTGCCTTCAGGTAACACAGGAACTAAGGCAGGAATAGGGTGAGGAAGCAAGTAAAGGCGAGCAAGGAAGGCAAAAGTTAATCTTATCTTCATGGGCAGCTCGCAATGATGTCCTTTTTCTGTGCCACAGCTGACAACAACATCCCAGACAGAAAAGTAACAGGCCAAAAAGAAACCTAGCAGCTGCTGAAACAGTTCAGTTGGGAGCGTGCTAGACTAACAGGCTCTTCTATCCTGCTTTATGCACGGGCGGGATGTTTTCTGAGAGTGCAGCAGTTCCTTTAACTCCCATGAGTCCCTCATTTCAGGCTATGCAGCAGGAAAAGACAGCATGGGCTTCTGCACGGAGTTGGCCCACCTGACCTTTCAGTCTTCTCTTGCTCTTTGTCAGCAAGGAGAAGAAAAAGAAGCTCTCCCTCAAGCTGGAGTCACACGGGCGAGGTAAGGACGACTTCCTGAGTGCTGGCTCCAGTCCTCTGCCCTGCCAGCTGACCTATCGAGGGGCTACCACCACATTCTCTAGATTTGTCCATCAGTCTGTGCCAGAGTGAGCAACAACCCAGTAGGTGGAGTTTCTGTAGTGTAGTGGTTATCACATTTGCCTAACATGCAAAAGGTCTCTGGCTCAAAACCAGGCAGAAACATGCTGGCTTCCTTTTCCCACATCCCCTTGTTATTCAGAAAGGGCACTCCTCCTATTGGCCTGTCCCTGGGATAACTCCAACCCCTGCATGACAGAGGATGCTGACAGCAGTGGAGAAAGCACCTTGGTGTCAGGCTGGAGAACCTAGAGTAGTTAGGCCAGTCACCATTTGGAGGCTTGTGGCTTGGCCACCTCTGCTGTTGGAGGTTGGCCTATAGAGGCTCTCACTTCCTGCTGGGCTCCTTTGCGTAACTGGCCAAAGGAGGAAGTGAGGCAGGAATGGGGCAATAGAGGAAAGTTGAGCTGAGGAAGGCAGGGAAGAAGCTGTGCGGCTAAGTGGGGTTAGAAGAGCACCACCCTTCATTATGCAAAGCCTGGGGAGGTGTGGTTGGCTGCTGGGAGGTAGAATCCTGTGCCTGCCTCTTGGCTTCCCAGGAGTGGCTACTTGCAGCCCAGGAGAAGAAGGGAGGTTCTGGGTGAAAGGAAAAGAAGCAAAGCTGAGTCCAAGTGCAGAATGGCGGCTCCTTTATGGCCAACCTGGGGGCATGACTGATGGTTTTAGAGTTGGAGGCTGGGCTGGCTGTGAGCAACTGGGATCCAGGAAGCCCCCACCTGCCCTTCTGAGGGCTGAACCCATGGAGGTGCGGTTGGCTGCTGGGAGACAGACCCCTGTGGCTGCCTGTTGGCATCCCAGGGATGGCTCCTTGCAGCCCAGGAGAAGCGGGGTTCTGGGGGGAAGGAAAAGCAGCAATGGTGAGGCTGAGTGGGCTCCTTTCTGGCCGAGATGGTGGACTGTGGTGAGTCTGGGAGTTGCCTGTAAGCCATAAGTGGACGTAGTGCAGTGAAAACTGCTGCTCCATTCTGGCCGACCTGGGGGCGCCATGGATGACTTGGGAGTGGGGGCAGGGCGCTGGCTGTGAGCAAATGGGATCCAGGAAGCCCCAGCCTGCCCCTCCAGGGGCCGAGTCTTCTTCTCTCCTGCCATGGGGAGCCCGACCTTAAGCCTGCCCAACATGTGCAGCAGCTCGAGCATTAAGCCTTCCTGTGTGCATAACTGAACTACGCCCTAGTGTAATAAGGTGTAAAGTTTAGATTGTGAATTTATCTTTAATTTCCATGGTAATTTACTTTGATCTTTTATTCCTACCACTTATAATCCTTAAAACTCCATCTTTCTGTAGTTAATAAATCTGTTTTATGCTCTACTTAAACTGGTGTATTTTGCTTGAAGTTCTTGGGAAATCTCAGCTCCATTACAAGGCTGGTTCATGTACTATTCACAGTGAGGGAGGGGTGGACCCTGTGTAATAAACTCACACTGATCAGGCTTCTGATTAAGGCAAGATGGTATGATCCAGGGGTGCAAGGCTGCAGAGCTGTAGGGGGGGCGACTTTCTATCATTAGTGTTATGAGTGGCTGCAGAAGCATTCATGTAATTCAGTTGGCTGTGTCCCTACCTACGGATGTCTGTGTAAGTGCAATATCTGCCAGAGATTCACAGCTTGTCTCAGCATCACATGTGTGAGAGGGAGCCCAGGTGGTGGGACAAAGGGCTCAGGGGTCCCACTGTTCAGTTGCATCCCATAGATCCCATCACAGACTTTCAACAACCACAGCGGGTGCTCACTGAGACAGAGAGAGAGATGCCAAAATAGTGATCTCCAGTGCCAGTAGACATCAAACTATCAGAAATTCTGTGAACAGAGAAGACCCTGCTAGTGGAAAATGCCTTTGAAAAAGGCCCTTCTGTCCCCAGCTGTGGTCGTACAGTGCTCAGTGCTCTGCGTTGTGGCCTCAAGTGTCATGGATGCAAGTTGAGTTACGATGACCTTTTCCTTGTCTCCACATTTCTTAGGTGCCTCTTCCAACACTTGTCAGAAAAAATGACCGGTTTCTTTTGGAAGCATTTGCACTGCAAGGGAGAGGCAGTCTTCTCTGCTTCTTCAAAAGATTGACCAAAAAGTGGGAGGAGTGGACAGATTTGGCAACGCACCACTGGGTGCTGCATCTCTAACCTCTACTTTACCTGGCAAGTGCCTCTGGGACTTTTCTGCCAGCTGCTCCATTTTTCATCAGTGACAATCAAAAGGAAGATGACATGACATCTGTGTGTGGACATCCCCAGCGAATCACAAGGACGTGTGGTGCAGGCTTTTGTGTTGCAGCAATTGCAGTCAAAGCAACCACCATGCCAATACCAGTCACAGCAGCCTTTTCATCAGCTCCAGGCTTGTGATTTGATTCTTTCCAATGTTTCTCTCCAAGGAAGCCTTTTCCTTAGCAAGCAATGACTTGGATACCAAGGGAGGTCTCTTCTGTTTCCTAGAAAGACACAGGAAAATGTGAGCAGAGGAGACAAAACCCGTAGAACAGGGTACTACTGGGAGTTGAACCCAGGATCTCCTGTTTACTAGACAGCTGCTTTAGCCACCCAAGCCATAGTGCCTACCTTGAGAAAACGCTTACAACTGTTCCCTTTGATGGTCCAGGACAACACCTGCAAATTCCATACTACAGACATTCCCCATTTCCCTCAAGACTTGCACGGAAGAACTGGCAGGCCAAGCCAGGATCTTCTGGTTACTAGGAAGACACTTCAGCCAGCTCTTCCCAAAGATCACTATCTAAAGACCTTTAAACAGCCTCTGTAGATGTTCACTGACAAAGAGATGCCAAAATAGAGTTCTCCACTGCCTGCAGCCATCACACTACCAGGAGTTCTGCGCACAGAGAGGCCCCTGCTGGTGGAAAAGGCTTTGGTAGAGACTCTTCTGACACCAGCCTGTGCTCATACACTCTTTAGCACTTTGTGTTGTGACTTCAGCATCCACAGATGCCAGTTGAGTTGGGGGACATTTTTCCTGTCTCCACATTTGTCTAATGGTTCCTTTCAACACTTGCCACCAAAAAGACTTGTTTCTTTTGCAAGCAATGTGCAGCTAGGCAAAGGCAGTCTTCTCCATTTCCTCAGAAGATCACCAAGCTGTGGGGAGAGAAGACACATTCAGCCAAGCTGGATGCTGAATCTCCTCTTTGTTCAGCAGGTGTCTGTGAAGGACATAAATCTCCACCATGTAGAGGGCAAGAATAGGAGTTTATTACACACAGAACTGGCAGAGTGTCACCTTGCTTATTAGGCTCAGAGACACTGTTAATTGATTACAATAGAATATATAGATTTTCCATGGGTGGGGGAAAGAGACGGGGTAGGGAGTTCCAAACTCTGGGATAGGGTTTGCAGCAAGACATGATAAGCACATTAGCCAAAGGTTAACAGGTTACATAATGTCTCCACCCATGGTCTCAAGTTAGCAAGTTAACATTTCATGAATACTTTGATAAAATGTTATTAGTATAAAATATTTATGCTGAATTCTGATTTGAGGTCCATAGGAAAGGAGCAACTCCTTTGATTGTCCTCCAGGTACATTCCTAGGGTTTAAAGCAAAGAAACAGTGAAAGTATATGGCAATAAAGATTGTTTTCTGTGTGTCTTAAGGCAAGACATTGGTCCCTGGGAAGGGAGGTGGAAGGATGCCATATCTTATATTGACATCTGCCAACTTTTCATAAACTCAAGGTTGGATCTCTGGGAAGAACGTCTCCCGACAGAAGAGACTTACACAGTAGGAACAGGGATTCTTTGTTCAATCTGCAACTCTGAATAAGATACAATTCTTTAGTTCTTAGCTCCAACACCTGGCAATTTGCTGACCAAGCCTATCTTAGCAAGCAAGGCTTTCTGTTTACCCAGCTTTCTTTTAGCTGGTCACTATTTGCTAGGCTTCTGGTCCCTTGATTATACTCTGGACTTTGGGTCTGGAAAAGAGCTGGCACAATCCATAGACCAGGTTGTTATATAATATGCACATGAATTCTAACCCTTCACATACAGTAATGGCAAAGTTCTTGGTTCAGGCTTGTAGCAGTGATGGAATAAACTGCAGGTTCAAATCAAGTCTCTGGAGTCCATCCACAGCTGGGATGGGTCATTCAGTCCCTTGTACAGAGCTTCAGTTTGTAGCAAAGTCCCTTCAGAAGTATGAAGCAGGACTGAAGACAAGATGGAGACGAGGTATCAGCCTTTTACAGTCTCTTGCCATGTGGTCTTTGTTTTCTTTGTCCCAAGGACACTCTATCCAGCACGTGGCATAGAAAAACCTTTGAGCTTTGTCCATAGGCAGGTCCCTGCATACCTTGTTGAGCCACAAGGCATATCTACCTTCTCTCAATGGGTTGATTGTATAGCTGATGGTCCTTAATGGGCCATCAAGCAGGTTAGGCAGAACTGACACCAACTTGTCTGGCTGGGGTGTTCCTCGGAAGCATAGCACAAGTTTGAATACAGACAGCATAGAGCCAATATTCATAAAGTCAACTACAAAAATGATACACATCTAGAGATAGCATAATTATAATCAGCCAATCAGAACCTCTCCGTAGACCCCTTTCACAACAACCTTTCTATCATATTGGCTGCAAATATAGAACAGTGGTCACAATGGTGATCTATAAAGTTACAGATTATGTCAATAACATCACAGGAGGTGACACGGCATCAGTGAGACTGATATTGGAATACTGTCTCCAGTTTTGGTGTCCTCATTTGAAAAAGATACTGTGAAATTGGAGCTGGGGCAGCAAAAAGCCACCAAAATGTTCTGAGGGCTGGAGAAAAATGCCTTCTAGTGAGCTATTGAAAGAGCTCCATCTGTTTAGCTTATCAAAAGAAGATTGAAAGGTGACTTCTCTGAAGTGTTGAAGTGCCTTAATGGAGAGAAAAGATTGGGTATTAAAGGGCTCTTGAATGGAGCAGAGAAAGACATAACAAGACCCAATGATTATAAAGTGAAAAGAGACAAATTCATATTACAACTAAGCCCCAAATAGTCAACAGCGAGGATGATTCACCACAGGAACAAGCTACCAAGGAAAGTGGTGGAATCTCCATCCCCTGAAGTCATTCAATGAAAACTAGATGCCTTTCCCCCAGAAGTAGCTATTGTGTCATGCAGGAGGCCTGTGTTATGCAGGGGGTCAGATTAGATGCTGTAATGGTCTCTTCTGGCCAGAAAGTAGACTAATTTTACAGATACTAGTTTTCGGAAAAACTGAGTGTAGCATTGGGAGCAGCGTCTGAAGTTTTACTGTCTAGTCAGCTTACTGCCTAGAACGAACGCTCCTTGAGTGGGGTGACCACAGGGAGTAGCTCAAACCTCCAAAGGGCCTGGCCAGGGAAATTGATGCTAGCCTTGGTACATGGACGCACACCGCCGAATTAATGGGCTTAGTATGGGCCTGTGTCCTCGACTTTATACAATTTCCAGAGCGTTGCACTGTGGGTAACTGTCCCATAGTTCCCGCAGTCTCCCCTGCCCATTGGAATTCTGAGTTGAGATCTCAATGCCTGATGGGGAAAAAATAGTGTCATGAGTGAGTCTGGGTAAATGTCATCACTCAATCCTCCCTCCATGAAAACAACAGCAGACAATCATTTTGCGCCCTTTTCCCTGGATTGCCCGGGCAGACGCCATAGCACAGCAACCATGGAGCCCGTTCAGCCTTTTTTCACTGTCACCGTATGTCTTCTTTATAGTGCTGACAGACGTGGTACTGCAGTGCTACACAGCAGCATCCCCTTGCTTTTTGCAAGTTAGCAAAGATGGTTACCAGCCCTACTGTACCGTCTGCTGCTTTGCAAGTTGACAATGACAGTTACCAGTTATACTGCACCATCTGCTGCTGTCATGGGTGCTCCTGGCTGGCCTCGATGGGGTCGGCCACGGGCTTATGGACAAAAATAGGAATGACTCCCCAGGTCATTCTCTTCTTTAAGTTTTGTCTAATGGAGAGTCAGTTCTGCCTAGATTATCAGGCAAGCCTACTAAAGAACCAGAGGGGCAAACGGGCGCTCCGGGTCAGAGCCCTAGAGATCCCGCAGAAATGATGCGCTGCATGCCATTCTAGTGGGTGCCCCTGCAACAACCCTACCCATTGCTTCCCTCCTCCCCTACCCCTCCTGGGCTACCATGGCAGTTATCCTCCCATTTGTGGGATGAAGTAATAAAGAATGCAGGAATTTGAAACAACACTGACATTATTGCTTCTGCAAGCAGGGATCAAAGTGGGGAGGGGAGCGCAGCCTCCAGCTGCTATGAATGAACCTGGGAGTCATTCCCATCTTTGTCCAGGCACCCCCGGCCGACCTCACCGAGGCCAGTCAGGAGCACTCACGGGACGACGATGATGGATACCTGTCCTACTGTACCGTCTGCCGTCCGCAAGGGAAGGGAAGGGGATGCTGCTGTGTAGTGCTCCAGTACCACATCTGCCAGCAGCATCCAGTAGACATACAGTGACACTGAAAAAATGTGGGAGAGGATTTTTTTCCCTTTGCTTTCATGGGGGCAGGAGGCGGGGGAACGACATGTACTCTGAACAACCCGCGACAATGTTTTTGACCCTTCAGGCTTTGGGAACTCAGCCAAGAATTCAAATGGTTTTTGGAGAGTGCGGGAACTGTGGGATAGCTACAATCCTCAGTCGCCCCTCCCTCCATGAGCGTCCATTTCATTCTTTGACTTTCTGGTACGCTTGTCTCAGTTCCTTAAGTTTCAGCACTGCGTTGAGTCCCTATTGTGGCCTCTGTCCATCATAGCCTTGGAGATTTTTTCAAATGTTTTGGTATTTCGTCTTTTGGAACGGAGTTCTGATAAAACAGATTCATCTCCCCATGCAGAGATCAGCTTCAGTATCTCCCGAACAGTCCATGCTGGAGCTCTTTTTTGATTCTGGGACTGCATAGTAACCTGTGCTGATCAGAGCTCCACGCTGGGCAAACAGGAAATGAAATTCAAAAGTTCACGGGGCTTTTCTTGTCTACCTGGCCAGTGCATCCGAGTTCAGATTGCTGTCCAGAGCAGTCACAATGGTGCACTGTGGGATAGCGCCCAGAGACCAATACCGTCAAATTGCAGCCACACTAACCCTAATCTGACATGGCAATACTGATTTCAGCACTACTCGTCATCAAGGAGGAGTACAGATACCGGTATTAAGAGCCCTTTATATCAATATAAAGGGTTTCTTTGTGTGGACGGATGCAAGGTTAATGTGACATAAACTCGTAGTGTTGACCAGGCCAGAGAGAGCAGCAGGTTTCCCCTTTTGTTTCCTGCCTTCGTTTCCTTGACTAGTTTCTCCTCTGCACCAACTTGCTGTATTTGTTTGTGAGTCTGACTAGCTCAGTTGGTAAAGTATCAGACTTTTAATCTGAGGGTTCAAGTCCCTGGTCAGGTAATAAACTACTCATTATATCTTAAAAATCTGTCTTTCTGGAGTCTTCTTTGATGTTTTTTCTCTTCAGGATTTTGCCTTTTCTAAGAAGGGCCTTTGTGTGTGGGGAATTGAAGGGGCAACTTCCTGACAGCCCCTCTGTCCTTGCAGGCTGGAGGAATAAAGGCCTCTGGGCATATAGCATGTTCCTGCCCTGCACGCACACACACAAAATATCCCTATGGAATTAGAATCACCTGCTGCCTTCCCCTGTTCTGCTGGATCCCCAAATGAGGATACTCTTCAGCCTAAAGCCATGTCCCCTCTTTGCCCAGTGCCCCTCAGTCCCAACCCTCAGTCCCTCCTATGCTCACTGCTCCTCACTCCCAACCAGAGCCTGCTCCTCTTCACCCTTCTCCTCTGTCCCAACCCACAACCCCCTCCTATTCCCAGTGCCCCTCAATCTCAACCCACAGCTCCTTCCTTCCCCCCAGCAGCAGGTGCTTCAGACCCCCTCAGGAAGATTTTCTTGCAAGGTTTCGTGTATGAGTCTTCATGTGGATTTTACAGTATGTTGAGAATATGTTGGGTTGCTTGCCAAAATGATCACTTTTGGCTGGTGTTGGATTCCCAGTCTCCTTGTTATTGGGACAGGAGAAATAAAGGGTTGTTGTCCTTGTTGTGTGAATCGAGGGCAGCAGAACTGTGCTTGGCAGACCCAGATGGAGGGACTCACCCTCAATTCAATAGCACTTGCTAGGCAGGGGACATTGGTTCCAAAGAAAAGTGGGCTGGGGCCTGAGTCCTCATGCTAAAATTTATGTGTTAGACCAACTTTAGGACAGGGTGGCTGTGGAGGGGTGAGTGAATCCCTAGACAACATAGTGAGTACGGTGCCTTCTTGTTTTCCCTCTTTTCCCCCCAGGATGGCAGATGAACTCTACAGAGGCACCTCTGGGCTTGCACTGACTAAGGACAAGAGCTGTGAGTGGGGTGCAGAGAGGAGATGGCTCATGTTAAATGACTTTTGGTTGCTGGACTTACGAACCTTAGGGAGAAGGACACTGCCCAGCTTATTTGTGGGTGGGTCTTTTCCTCATAGTTTAGGTTTATGTGTTGGGGCTGCTGACATGACTTCTGCTAACCCTGGGCTTGCATTGCAATGTAGACGTACCCTGAGAGTGCAGCTATACTGAGATAAAATCCCTGTGGCCTGGCTGGCCTGGATGATCTGATTTGGGCTCCTGGGGCTCAGGTTGTGAGGCTAAAAACTGCAGTGTAGACATTTGGGCTCAGACTGGAGCCCAGGCTCGGAGACCCTCACCCCTTGTGGAGTCTCAGAGGCTGGGCTCAAGCCCAAGTGTCTACACTGTAATTTTATTACCCTGTCGCACAAGCCCCACAAGCCTGAATCAGCTGACCCAGGGTTTGAGAATAGTGACTTGGGTGTGCTAATGGCAGTGTAGACATAATGCTAGGCTATGTCCACACTGCAATGAAACATCCAGGGCTGCCCCATGCCAGCTCAGGCTCCTGGGGCTTGGGCCGTGGGGTGGTAAATTTGCAGTGTAGACATCTCAGCTCAGGCTCAATACCGGGGTCTGGGACCCCACAAGGTTGGGAGGGAGTTTAGCAAGCAAAAAAGGTAAAAGGGCAGTGGAGTATTACCGTGGACTCAGTGGCATTTCTCCATTGGTCTGTCTGCTTTGGGGCAGGGACAATAACACGTCCTGCTGCTTTTGTTGTTTCAAAGGGCGGTTTAGGATTTTCATTCTCAGACACTGGGCACAAAGCAGGACTCAACCCTCAATGCAAATTAAATGAGCTGCCCATAGATTCTGGCAGCCACAATGAGCATTTGGTGCGAGAGCTCAGACCTGCCCCTGTCTCAGAGGGAGGGGGTCAGCTGCGAGGGGACTGGACCACTGTCCTATCAGCTCTTATCTCCCAAACTTTCAATAACTCTATTATCAGTGGCTCTGAGCATAATTTAAACCATAAGAAAAACCACACTGGGCTAGGCCGAAGGCCCATCTAGCTCTGAAGCTTGTCTTATGACAGTAGCCAATACCATGTACCCCAAATGCCACTCCCCTAGGGACCTGAACCCAGGATCGCCTGCTTACAAAGCAAGTGCTTTAGCCAGCTAAGCCATGGTGCTTGCATCTGGTTAAAACACAGTGTCTGACCACCTTCGGTCGGCAGCTCGTGGCTGGTGTACACACTGCAATGCCACATCTGGTGACAAAACTGCCCTGTTTTGGTGACAAAATAAAACCACTTCGATGAGAGGCCTAGACCTTTTTGCAGCAAACTTAAAGGGACAGAGTGCCAGTGTAGATGCTGCGGTTCATTATATAACCATAACTGGCCTCCTCCAGTATCCCATAATGCCTGCCGTGAACTCGCCTGCCCTGCATTCTGCTACAGAGCCATGGGACCCTCCCCTTTCATAGCTCCAGGAAGTTCTGACAGCTAAGCCTGCTGCTCTGCTCCTGCAGCCAGGAGCAAATCTCTGCCGTGGATGCTTCTCTCTCCCGCCCTGCAAACACAGAACAGGTGGCAGGAGCTTCCTTACAGTGGGGGCGGTGGGGCATTGGCATCTAAACTGTGACAACCCCATGATACCCCTTCCTTCGAGGAGGCTCTTACCTTCTAAACAGGGACGGCTGTTTTCTAGTAAAATCACTACAAGGGAAGGAGAAAACTCAAAAGAGGTTCCTCCTGGCGCTCACGTCCGTGAACCCAAATACTCTCTCAGTCCTCAAAGAGAGACCTGGAGAAGGAGACTTGCTGAAGCAAAGGCCCAAGGGTCTCTGAGGTTTCCCTGGCCCCTCACCACTGTCCTGCCTGGCTGATGTCAGCATCTCTCTGTGAGGTCACCACCTCCCCACCACCTTGGACCAAGAGTCTGAGGTCCTGCAAAAGGCCTTTGTGATGTCACTGTCACACCCCTCCCTTGCTGTGCCAATGTCCTGCCCCTGGCCTGGACCTTTGGATGTTTGAGCTACTCCCTGTGGTCACCCCACTCAAGGAGTGTTCGTTCTAGGCAGCAAGCCAGCTAGACAGGAAAACATCAGACGTTGCTCCCAATGCTACACTCTGTTTTTCAGAAATTAGTCAACTTTATGGCCGGAAGAGACCATTAGAGCATCTAATCTGACCCTCTGCATATCACAGCCCTCCTGTATGACAAAAGAGCTACTTTGGGGGCAAACACATTCAAGAAAGGCATCTAGTCTTCATTAAATGACATCAGGAGATGGCGAATCCACCACTTTCCTTGGTAGCTTGTTCCTGTGGTGAATCATCCTCACTGCTGAATTTTTGCACCCTATTTGTAATATGAATTTGTCTTTTCACTTTTCGGCCATTGGGTCTTGTTATGCCTTTCTCTGCTCGATTAAAGAGCCCTTTAATACCCAGTCTTTTCTCTCCCTGAAGGCACTTCAACACTTCAGTGAAGTCACCTTTCAATCTTCTTTTGATAAGCTAAACAGGTTGAGCTCTTTCACTACTCACTAGAAGGCATTTTTCTCCAGCCCTCAGAACATTTGGTGGCTCTTTGCTGCCCCAGCAGAGCAGTTTGCAGGGACCACTGGAGTGGTTCCTGGAATGGCTGGTGGAGTGGAGCGACTCAGACTCCCTGCTTGGAAGAGGGGAAGAATTGCCTCCTAGAGGCACCCAGGGGGGTGATGTGTAATTGTCCCAGGTCACTGGGTGGGGGCTCGAGCCAGTTTTGTATTGTTTTATTGAAGCAGAACCCCTAGATACTGAACCCAGCCCTTGTTTCTGCCAACTCAGAGGGGCAGAAGAGTTACAGGAATTTATCACACAACCCTCCCTGTTCCCATGGGGAGAATCTAGGGAAGGGGGAGTCATTCCTCACCTGTGCTCCCAGAAGAACTGCTAGGACTCCTTCCTGCCAGCTACTCACTCCTGGATTCACCCTCAGCTCCTGGGATCTTTCTGCTCCAAAGGCTCCAGAGGCCTGGGGTTGGGAGGGCGTCACTGCACAGTCTGAAACACAAGGGAGGATTCTGGAATTGAAGGAAGGAGCAAAAAATGGAGAGGAAAGAAACAGAGAGAAAACGCCGCATCTCTCTCCCCTCCCTGTCCCAGCAAGAAATGTTACCAAGGATCAGCGTTAGGGGAAATGGTGCCCTGGGTAAAACTTAGACTTTGGCACTTCCCCATCACCCCTAGACGATCCCCCTCTCCCTTTACCCCCTAACTCCGGCACTCCCAACCCTTGTGCCTCCTTCACCCCAACTCCTGCCCCCTCCTGTGCCCTAACCCCTACACTGTGTCCCCTTTGCCCTTAACTCCCATACTCCCCTCTTGTGCCACCAGCCACTTCCCCCTCCTGAGTTCCCCTCGCCCCTAACCCCTGCACCCCCTCCTGTGCCACCAGCCACTGCCCCTCTCCTGCACCCCCTTCACTGTAATCCTACACCTCCTCATGTGCCACCAGCCACTGCCCCTCTCCTGCACCTCCTTCACCCCTAACCCCTGCACCCCTTCCTGTGCCACCAGCCACTGCCCCCTCCTGAACTCTCTTCACCCCTAACCCCTGCACCCCCTCCTGTGCAACCAGCCACTGACCCTCTCCTGCACCCCCTTCACCCCTAACCCCTGCGCCTCAACCCCTGCCCCTCTCCTGTACCCCCTTCACCCCTAACCCCTTCACCCCCTCCTGTGCCACCAGCCACTGCCATCTCCTGCACCCCCTTCACCTCTAACCCCTTCACCCCCTCCTGTGCCACCAGCCACTGTCCCTCGCCTGCGCCCCCTTCACCCCAACCCCTGCACACCCTCCTGTGCCACCAGCCACTGCCCCTCTCCTGAACCCCCTTCACCCCTAACCTCTGCACCCCCTCCTGTGCCACCAGCCGCTGACCCTCTCCTGCACCCCCTTCACCCCTAACTCCTGAGCCCCAACCCCTGCCCCTCTTCTGCACCACCTTCACCCTAATCCCTCCACCCCCTCCTGTGCCACCAGCCACTGACCCTCTCCTGCACCCCCTTCACCACAACCCCTTCCCCTGCTCTTTTTTCCCCAACCCCTGCGGCCCCTCCTGCACCCACGTGCGGACAGTGATCTGTGTGCATGGAGCAGCTAGCATTGTTTCTCCCTGGGATGCTGCTCCTCCGGGTACCCCTAGGGGCTGTGGAGGTGGGGAGATGAGAAATGACGTCATCCGAGCTCCCTGCATCCAGGTCACTTTCCTCAGCTGGGCTGCATAAGGGGAGGGCAGAGAGCAGCAGCTTCTGATGCTCCCCTCACAGCACAGCCCAGGTGGGGAAAGTGACCAGGACGCATGGAGCACATAGTGTTGCTCCTCACTCCCCCCAACCCTCTATGGGCCCATGGAGGAGCATTGGGGCAGGGGAGAGCAGTGAGCACCTTTGCACTGCCACACGGTGCCCTTTGACCCCCTGGAGCCTTGGGTGGCTGCTGGGGGCCCCACCCCTAGTGACGGCCAGGCTCCCCAGCACAAGCAGCAGAAAACACAGAGAGACTGGCCCCACACTGAGCAGCGGTAGCCTGGGCGGCATGTAATGGAGGTCGGGGGGGCTCAGTCTCCCCAAACCCTGCATCAAAAAGGGGACAGTGGGGCCCATGACTGGGACCCCGGCCAAATTAGGCCACCCTGCAAAAGTCTCCCCTATGTCAGCCCCAGGGCTGGAGGAGCTCCCACTCCCTGCTACGGCCCAGGGGCTGCAGCAGGGGTACGGAGCTTCTCTGGTCTCAGGGCCGCAGCGGGGCAGGGGTAAAGGAGTGACAGGGTGGGTCTGGTGGGGGAAGGGGTGGAACAGAGGTGATAGTGGATGGGGCTATGGGTGGAAGGGGGAAGAGCCACAGACAGAAGGGGGTGCATGGTTCTGGTGCTGGGGCCCCCACACTTGTTTTCCCTTTCCCTGGGCTTTGGCATCACTAGCCCTGCTTAGCGAGTAGGGTTCAGTGGTCCCCATAATGTGGGGTATGACTCCTAGGGAGACACAAAGGAACATTCATGGGGCACCTCAGGGCCTGAGTCAGCCCCCATGGAGGGCAGGGAGGAAGCACCAGTCAGCCCCACTCTGTCCCAGCTCTTCCCCAACCCCACCCTCAGTCTGGGCCTCTGGCTCCCAGCCCAGCGATGACCCTCTTGCCCCTGTCCGCACCCCTCTCCCCAGCAAGCAACAGCCCCACTCCCAGCCCTGCTTCTCGACTGTGGCTTCCGAGGGGCCAGAGCCATGGCTAAGAGGGCACAATGTGAAATATTTGGGGACCACTGTTTTAGCGTGATGTCCTCAATCCTTCTCTGCAGTCCAATAAAAGCTATTCCTCACCCATCTACCCCTCCATCAGGATGGACTAGGTCTGTTCTGCTGCCCTTCACTCATACAGGAAGGAGAATAACATTTTATTCCACTCAATCCTAAAGTGATTTGTAACCCAAGACCATCCCAAACTGGTCATTTTGGGGAAGCGGCCCCATCATGCTGCATAGCTAGGCAGAGTAGGTGTGTCTATGCAAACACGGTCTGTTCCTGAAGTCTTTCCCCAGCTCCTCACTAGATGTGAGGGGGGAGCTCATTCGGACCCTGCTTACGCTTAGTATTTAAAAACTCCTTCGTGTCCCTATCTCTGTCGGCCTTAGATTTCTCCTTCTGTCCCGTTTGTTACAGCTCAGATGATGTGGCCCAGTGGTTAAGGTGATAGACTGTTGATCCATTGTTCTCTGCATGCATGGGTTCAAATCCCATCCTCAGTGGACGCATTTAGTCTTGACTCTTCCTTTATAGACAACCATCTCCCCACTTGGTACAATAACAGACACAACAATGTTGCTTCTTGCAAACAAAAACCTTCTCAGAAACTCCAACACCCACCCCCGGCTTTAAATAAAATGTCTAAATCCCAGATTTCTAAAAAATGTCTCTAGTTCTGTATTTCGTAGTTTTTATCTTAAAAGCTAATGTTTCCTCAAGCTGAATAAGGCATCGCTTCAAAGGAAAATGTTAGAAATGGTAGGGGATAAAGAGGAAAGGAAAAAGCCCCTTTTCTCAGGAGATACAAACTCGACTCCCTCCTGTCTCTATCACCAGTGGATTTTGCCTCCCTCCTTCTGAGGTGTAAATAAAATAAAGAGGAGACAAGGTGGTTTGGCACAAACAAAGGTAAGTGTAGTCAGGGTAAAGGTACAGAAAGCTGGGGGAACAGGGGAAAATGCAAACTTAATGAATACAATGAAACAGTGACTGGGTTTGGGAGCTTAACGCTCAGGCCCATAAACCCTCCCTTGGAAACTAGAAAACACTAAACAATGCCCAACACAGAAACCTTTCTCCGCTGTTCAGGTGCAGTGGATCCCAGGTGCCAGTGCGATGCCCAGGACCTTCCACTCTCCCGCTGATTTAGAACCGTTGAGGAGGAGCACTGGGGAGTCCAGACGACGGTTGGGTTTCGTTGCTGGCACGGAGGCCCTCTGGGATGCTGGACACCAGGAATGCAGGACGGCAGGAATGGGGGTGATAGGCCTCCTGTTCCTCAGTCTCACGGTGGGACCGAGGGGGTTCTTCACTCTCCAGCTTGGGAGCACTGTGAAGACACGACCGTGGACGGGTGACTCAGAGATTCCCTCCTTCCTCATCACTGCACAACTGTTATCTTTTGTCTGAGCCAGGTAGAGTTTATCTTCATTACGTTCTATCCATCCACTTCTCAAAGTGTCATGTGATGAAGCATTCTCCGTTGTCTGTGCTTGGAGATGATGCTTTGACTTCTTTAATCCTCTATCAGAGTCGCTATGAGTGGATATGAAAGTGTCAAAGACCTGAGAGAGGAATTCAAATGGATCCCAAACACAGTGCAATCATTGGGAGTTTAAGTTCCAGGTTCCATCTACTGGCAAAGCCACTTCTAAAAAGGTAGCTGTTTTGTCCCCCATTATGGCACAAGTTTGAAATATGGGCAGCATAGAGCCAATATTCATAACATCAACTACAAAAATGATACACATCTAGAGATAGCATCATTATAATCAGCCAATCAGAACCTCTCCATAGACCCCTTACAAAACAACCTTTCTACAATATTGACTGCAAATATAGAACAGTGGTCGCAACGGTGATCTATACAGTTACAGATTATGTCAATAACGTCACAGGAGGTGACATGGCATCAGTGAGACTGATATTGGAATAGCTTTCAGTTTTGGTGTCCTCATTTGAAAAAGATGTTGTGAAATTGGAGCTAGGGCAACAAAGAGCTACCAAATCTTCTGAGGGCTGGAGAAAAATACCTTCTAGTGAGCTATTGAAAGAGCTCAACCTGTTTAGCTTATGAAAAGAAGATTGAAAGGTGTTGAAGTGCCTTAATGGAGAGAAAAGATTGGTTATTAAAGGGCTCTTGAATCTAGCAGAGAAAGGCCTAACAAGACCCAATGATTGGAAGGTGAAAAGAGACAAATTCCTATTACAACTAAGGCACAAATAGTCAACAGCGAGGATGATTCACCACAGGAACAAGCTACCAAGGAAAGGGGTGGATTTTTCATCTCCTGATGTCATTTAATGAAGACTAGATACCTTTCTTGAATGTGTTTGTCCCCAAAGTAGCTCTTGTGTCATACAGGAGGCCTGTGACATGCAGGGGGACAGATTAGATGATCTAATGGTCTCTTCTGGCCAGAAAGTAGACTAATTTCTGAAAAACTGAGTGTAGCATTGGGAGCAGCGTCTGATGTTTTCCTGTCTAGCCGGCTTGCTGACTAGAATGAACGCTCCTTGAGTGGGGTGATCCACAGGGAGTAGCTCAAACCTCCAAAGGTCCAGACCAGGGGCAGGACATTGGCACAGCAAAGGAGGGATGTGGCAGTGACATCACAAAGGCCTTTTGCAGGAACTAAGACTTATTGGTCCAAGGTGGTGGGGAGGTGGTGACCTCACAGAGAGATGCTGACATCAGCAAGGCAGGACAGTGGTGAGGGGCCAGGGAAATCTCAGAGACCCCTGTGGCTTTGCTTCAGCAAGTCTCCTTCTCCAGGTCTCTCTTTGAGGACTGAGAGAGTATTTGGGTTCACGGACGTGAGCACCAGGAGGAACCTCTTTCGAGGTTTCTCCTTGCAATTTAGTGATTTTACTAGAAAACAGCCGTCCCTGTTTAGAAGGTAAGAGCCTCCTGGAAGTTTGAAAGCTGTTCAGTCTGATTCATCTGGTGACAGGTGAATTCGAGGCATTGAAAACAGGAGCTTAAGGATTCAGAATTTTATTCTGCAGCTGGGATTTTGTCCCTTAGAATCACTGGGGACATTAGGGTTTGTCCTTTTTGTTTCACCTCTTCCTCCATCGCTCCCTCCCTCCTTTCTCTTCTCTTGCTTCCTTTGTCCTTTTTCCTGTTCCCCTCCCAACACCAGGAGGGAGGGGGAGATAGAGAGTGTGTGTGTGTTTTTTTTAGTTTTTTGCAGGGCAGTGCTCTGCAGTTCTCACTGTGGGAGGTCTACCCAAAAATGTGAGGCTGAACTTTTGCTCGGGAAGTGATCCCCACTGGTGACCTGGGCCATCCTTTGGGCTCTCTGGTGAGATCCCTCAGCCTCCCATCCTCAATCTCTACCCTGATTGACTGAGCCGGGGGTTATTGACAGGGAGGAGACTCAGGTCCTTGCTTTTCTCTTTATAAGTCAAAAGCAGTTCTATGTTTGATGAATTTTGCCGCTTCTCTGCATTAGTTGTCTCTGAGCAGTTCATGATTCTCTCTAACATTGCAGTTCTCCTCAAATACTTGCTGAATAGTTACTGTCACTGTTGTTGGTCTGGAGCTCATCTGAGAGCACTTTATTCAGGTCATTTAGTGTCTGAAATTCAAGATCCAATGGGTAGTTTGAAAATCAGGGCTCTTGGGTCCTATTCCCAACTCTGCCTCTGACTGGCTGTGTGACCTAAAACAAGTCAATTCTCCTTTCTCAGCCTTAGCTTCTCCCTCTTTCAAGTAGAAATAATAATGATCCGCTCTCACCTACCTGACGGTGGGTGGAGGATGGGGATCCATTGGAGTTGTCACGAGGAGTAGGGCATAATATGAGGTGTCCTATCACGTTTACTCAGAGCAGATTAACACGTAATAGAATAGCTGAAATAGTCTATTTTATTTGCATTTTTTTATTTTGAAATTGTTAAGAGCAGCAATGACTTAGCTCAGACTGAAGCATCTTATCTAATGTTTGAGATCTATCTGTCTCCTCTTTGTGTGCGAGGAGACAATTTAACACACTCTGACAAACAGGAGATGCTTTTGTTTTGCAATACAATATTTTTGCAAAGAACTTTCATCCCACTTGTTATGATTTTGAGAAACAAACCGGATTAGCCTGAATGGGATTTTCTGACAGAAATGGATTCAATGAAATTTCCCCACCATCTCGATTCCTGAGCTCTATCCCTGCCTCTGGGGGGGTTATTGTCTGTTAGAACAGGAGTCAGGACTGGTGGCTTCTCTTTCTGGCTCTGCCACCACCTTACTGTGTAGGCGCTTGGGTAGGTCACTTCCCTTCTCTGCACCTCAGGCTCCTCCCATCAGTCCAATGGGAACAGGGACAGTTCTCAAACTCCGGGAAGTTGTGAGCCTGAGTGAGATAAGGGGCGTTAAAGCCCTCTGTGAAGGAGAAAGGGGAGTTTCACAGTGTTTAGCACCAAGGAATTCTAAAGTTTGCTAAAATGTCTAGTCTATGGAAACAAGAAATGGTCGGGGCCAATTTTTAACCAGTGCCTTTTTAAAAGCCCATTCAGGGATGTGAGTCCCTGTCTTTCAGGTACCTGGGGTTCTTTGCCAGCAGGAGAGAAGAGGTTCCTGCCTCCTTTTTTGTGGCCTTGACAAACCAGGTGCTGTGCCCCAGTTCTCGTCTGAGATCCCTGAAAAAGAACATCTTCCCATCCATGAACAAGACTGGACCTTTCTCTAAAAGGGGAACAAAGAGACCCCTGAGACTTACAGACTAGCTAGCCTCACTGCCATTGCTGGAGAGATCCTGCAATACATTCTTAAGCACTCAGTTTGTCAGCAGCACCTACAGAATAGTTTGGTTCTTAGGACTAGTGAGCATGGATTTGTCAAGAACAAATCATTCCAAACCAATCCTCTTTCCTTCTTTGGCAGGGTTTTGGGCCTGGTGGAGGTGGGTAAACAGTAGATGGGATCTAGCTTGGGGTTGCTAAGGCTTTTCACACAATCCCGTAGCACATTCTCACAAGCAAACGAGGGAAATGCAGTCCAGCTGTGATCAGTGTAATGTTGGTGCAGAGCTGGTTGAAAGCCCAGACTCCAGGAGCCCTTCTCCATGTTTGGCTGTCCAACGGAGACGGTGTACCTAGTGTGTCCGGCAGGGATCAGTCCGCGGTCCGATACTATTCAATATTTTCATGAATGATTTGGAAAATGCAGTGGAGAGCATGCTTCTAAAATTTGCAACTGACACCAAGCACTTAGGAGCACAGGGTTGGAATTCAAAACGCCCTTAACAAATTGGACACTTGGTCTTCTTGAGCCAAACTCCATGGTTGGGCCCCTCTCTCTAGACTGGGCTGAAGTGAAACCACAGAGCCAAACACTCTTCCCAGGTACCGAGCTCTGACCTTGAATGGTCAGATGCTGCTTAGCACTGTCAGAGCAGCTTTTGCGGGGGGATTCTCCCAGCACTTTCCAATAGCGGGAAAGTATGAAATCCCCATTTGACTGCTGGGGACAGAGCCCTAGAGTGTGGAGCAACTTGCCGAAAGTCCCCCCAGGAAAAGGAAAACAACCAGCAGTGGAACCAATAGGAAACCCAGCAATGGAACTCAGGAGTCCTGGGGGTGTGCTAAGGTGTCCTGATGTCCCGATTTTATAGGGACAGTCCAAATTTTGGGGTCTTTTTCTTATCTAGGATTCTGTTACCCCCAGCCCAGTCCCGATTTTTCACATTTGCTGTCTGGTCACCCAAGAGTGTGCACATGTGTGGGTCCCAGCTGCCTGCCCCCTTCATTGAAGCAGATGTGCATGGTTACTGCCCTGGGAACTGCAGGGCACCAGTGGACATGGAGTTGGCTGGAGGTAGGGTCTGGCTGCAGGCAGGGCAAGGGATGCGGGGCTGGCTGGCTTCAGGCTGGGGGGTGCATCAGGTGTTGGCTGGAGACAGGGTAGGGGGTGCGGGGCTGGCTGCAGACAGGGGATGCAGGGCTGGTGCAGGCTGGGGGTGTGTGGGGGCTGGCTGGCTTTGGGCAGGGCCACAGGGGGGAGCGGTAGGAGTTGGCTGGAGACAGGGCTGAGGGTGTGTCAGGGGCTGGCTGTGGGGCTGGCTGCAGGCAGGGCAGGGAGGATGCGGCTGGTGCGGGCAGGGCAGAAGGTGCAGGGCTGGATGGAGACAGAGGATGGCTGCGGGCAGGGCAGGGCAGGGGGTGCAGGGCTGGCTGCAGGCAGGGCGTGGGGTAGGGCCCGTGCAAGGATGTTTCATGCCGTAGGCGAAACTTCCACCTTGCGCCCTCCTCCCCTGCGTCCCCGCCCTAAGGCGCCCCACCCGTGGCAGCTCCCACATCCACCCTGAGGCGCCCCTCTTGTGGCAACTCCCCCGCTCTGCCCTGCAGCACCCACCCTCGCCCCAGCTCACCCCTGCTCCGAGCACGAGCACCCCAAGCACACCGTGACTGCTTCACTTCTCCTGCCTCCCAGGTTTGCGGCACCTAAGCCTGCCAGGTAGTCAAGCACCCTCCTCTGAGCCACAGCAGCCCTGACAGGTGACAATAGAGGCACCTTAACCCCTGAGTTCCTTCAATGTGTCCCCCTCCGGGGTCCAGCTCTGATCACCAGATACTCGGGGTATGTCTAGACCACCTGCCGAATCAGTGGGCAGCGATCGATCCAGCGGGGTCTATATATCGCGTCTAGTGTAGATGCAACACATCGAGTGCTCTCCCCTTGACTGCTGTACTCCAGCTTGGTGATAGACGCAGGCAGAGTCTACGGGGAGCTGCAGCAGTCGACTCACCAACACTGTGACATTATAAGTATAATCTAATATCTCATTGAAAGGTGACAGGGCCAGAAAGAGTTAATTAACTCACCTCACAGACTGACCTGACCCATGGGTGAACCTTAAGAACTGCTTAGCAAGATATGTAAAAGAACAGAGCTTTGAAATGCAAATCTGCATTGTTAGAAGTAGAAGGGAAGTTTTTTGCTCAGGTCTTGTGATGTAAGCAAACAAGTCTTGTCTGTTGCTGTAATTTTAATTCAAAGAGCAAAAAAGGAATATTAACATTTATGATGGTACTTGAGTGAAATAGTATTATTGTCTATGTGTCTCTTTGAAGGTTGTGGTAACCTCTTATCATAACCTTAGTCCCAGATTTGGACCTTAGCGTCCAAAATATGGGGTTAGCATGAAAACCTCCAAGGTTAGTTACCAGCTTGGACCTTGTACTTGCTGCTACCACCCAAAAAATTAGAGTGTTTTGGGGCACTCTGGTCCCCCTGAAAAACCTTCCCTGGGGACCCCAAGACCCAAATCCCTTGAGTCTCACAACAAAGGGAAATAATCCTTTTTCCCTTCCCCCCTTCCAGGTGGTCCTGGAGAGATACACAGACACAAGCTCTGTGAATCCAAACAGAGTGACTCCCCCTCTCTGTTCCCAGTCCTGGAAACAAAAGCACTTTCCTCTTCACCCAGAGGGAATGCAAAATCAGGCTAGCAAATCCAACACACACAGATCTCCCCCTGATTTCTTCCTCCCACCAATTCCCTGGTGAGTACAGACTCAATTTCCCTGAAGTAAAGAAAAACTCCAACAGGTCTTAAAAGAAAGCTTTATATAAAAAGAAAGAAAAATACATACAAATGGTCTCTCTGTATTAAGGTGACAAAATACAGGGTCAATTGCTTAAAAGAAATATGAATAAACAGCCTTATTCAAAAAGAATACAAATCAAAGCACTCCAGCACTTATATTCATGCAAATACCAAAGAAAAGAAACCATATAACTTACTATATGATCTCTTTGTCCTTACACTTAGAAACAGAAGATTAGAAAGTAAAACTACTTCTCCAAAGCTCAGAGACAGCAGGCAGACAGAAAACAAAGACCCAGACACAAACTTCCCTCCACCCAGAGTTGAAAAAAATCCGGTTTCCTGATTGGTCCTCTGGTCAGGTGCTTCAGGTGAAAGAGACATTAACCCTTAGCTATCTGTTTATGACACGCCCCCCAAATTGCAGACAGTGGGGAAGCTCACTGGCGGCGATTTCATTCTAGAACTTGAAAATAAACAGATTAATACAACACATGCACCTTTACATATACCACTAAGTATATAACTAACAGACTTCTATATTTTAAGAACACATTTTAACTACTGAATTCTGGGAAACTCTCACGGGAGAGAGCATCAGCAACTTTTTTAGAAGCTCCTGTGATGTGTTGAATTTCAAAATCAAAATCTTGGAGAGCTAAACTCCAACGAAGAAGTTTCTTGTTGTTCCCCTTGGCAGTATGAAGCCACTTTAGTGCAGCGTGGTCAGTTTGTAGTTGGAACCGCCGTCCCCAAACATATGGGCGTAGCTTTTCCAGGGTGTACACAATGGCATAGCATTCCTTTTCACTGACTGACCAGTGACTTTCCCTCTCAGACAGTTTCTTGCTGAGAAACACGACAGGATGGAAGTTGTGATCTGTTGCTTCCTGCATGAGCACTGCTCCTATACCATGCTCAGATGCATCTGTGGTTACTAGGAATGGTTTGTCAAAATCCGGGCCCCTGAGCACAGGGTCAGAGATGAGCGTTGCCTTAAGTTGGGTAAAGGCCTTTTGACACTCATCAGTCCACTTAACTGCATTTAGCTGGGTCTTTTTGGTCAGGTCGGTCAATGGGGCAGCGATTTGGCTGTAGTGTGGTACAAATCGCCTGTAGTATCCGGCCAAGCCTAAGAAAGATTGGACTTGCTTCTTGGACCGTGGGACAGGCCACTGTTGGATAGCATCCACCTTGGCCTGTAGGGGGTTTATGGTTCCTCGACCAACCTGGTGCCCCAGGTAAGTCACTCTGTTTTGGCCTATTTGACACTTTTTGGCCTTAACAGTTAGTCTGGCCTGCCTGATGCGCTGAAAGACCTTTTCCAGGTGTAGTAGGTGTTCGGGCCAGGAGTCTGAAAAAATGGCCACATCATCGAGGTAGGCAACTGCAAATTCTCCCAGTCCAGCTAGTAGACCATCTACCAGCCTCTGGAAGGTGGCGGGTGCATTTCGAAGGCCGAAAGGAAGGACATTGAATTCATACACCCCCGCATGGGTGACGAATGCTGACCTCTGCTTGGCAGGTTTATCTAGCGGTACTTGCCAGTACCCCTTGGTTAAGTCTATTGTAGAGATGAACTGGGTATGTCCCAACTTCTCCAATAGCTCATCGGTGCGTGGCATTGGATAGTTGTCCGGACGAGTTACCACATTTAGCTTACGGTAGTTCACGCAAAAGCATATTTTCCCATCTGGTTTGGGTACCAGAACCACTGGAGATGCCCATGCACTGGTAGATGAGCGGATTATACCCATCTGTAGCATGTTGTGGATCTCCCATTCTATAGCAGCTTGGGCATGAGGAGACACCCGGTAGGGTGGGGTTCTGATTGGGTGAGCATTACCTGTATCAATGGAGTGGTATGCCCGTTCAGTCCGTCCTGGGGTGGCTGAGAACAATGGGGCGAAGCTAGTGCACAGCTCCTTGATTTGTCGCCGCTGCAGACGTTCCAGGGTGGTTGAGAGGTTCACCTCTTTCATGCCACTGTCTTTTTTTCCGTCGTAGTAGACACCGTCAGGCCACTTAGCATCATCTCCCTGGACTGTAAACTGACAAATCTGTAAGTCTCTGGAATAGAAAGGCTTGAGAGAATTAACATGGTAAACTCTAGGTTTTAGTGAGGAATTGGGAAATGCTATGAGGTAGTTTACAGTTCCCAGGCGCTCTTGGACCGTGAATGGCCCTTCCCATGATGCTTCCATCTTATGGGCCTGTTGCGCCTTCAAGACCATAACCTGGTCTCCTACCTTGAAGGAACGTTCTCTGGCATGTCTGTCATACCAGGCCTTTTGCTCTTCTTGAGCATCCTTTAGGTTCTCTCTAGCAAGGGCTAAAGAGTGTCGGAGGGTGCTTTGAAGGTTGCTTACAAAGTCCAGAATGTTAGTTCCTAGAGAAGGCGTAAACCCCTCCCATTGCTGCTTCACCAACTGTAATGGTCCCTTAACCTCGTGACCATACACAAGTTCAAATGGTGAAAACCCTAAACTGGGATGTGGTACAGCCCTGTAGGCAAACAGCAACTGCTGCAACACTAGGTCCCAATTATTGGAGAATTCGTTGATGAATTTTCGTATCATGGCCCCCAAAGTTCCATTGAACCTTTCCACCAGGCCATTGGTTTGATGGTGGTACGGGGTGGCAACCAAGTGATTCACCCCATGAGTTTCCCACAGTTTTTCCATGGTCCCTGCCAGGAAATTAGACCCTGAATCTGTAAGGATGTCAGAGGGCCAACCTACCCTGGCAAAGATGTCTGTTAGGGCCAGGCACACAGTGTTAGCCCTGGTGTTGCCTAGAGCTACTGCTTCTGGCCATTGGGTAGCAAAGTCCACTAAAGTCAGTACGTACTGCTTTCATCTGGGTGTCTTATTTGGGAAAGGACCCAGAATATCCACAGCTACTCGCTGAAATGGGACCTCAATTATGGGGAGTGGCTGGAGAGGGGCCTTGACCTGGTCTTGAGGCTTTCCCACTCTTTGGCATACCTCACAAGACCGGACATACTTGGCAACGTCCTTGCCCATCCCCTCCCAGTGGAAGGACTTCCCCAACCGGTCCTTGGTTCTGTTCACCCCAGCATGGCCACTGGGATGATCATGGGCTAAGCGTAAGAGCTTCCCACGATACTTAGTTGGA
This sequence comes from Gopherus flavomarginatus, assembly GCF_025201925.1. Lineage (NCBI taxonomy): Eukaryota > Metazoa > Chordata > Testudines > Testudinidae > Gopherus > Gopherus flavomarginatus. The sequence goes on along the minus strand of NW_026115064.1, from coordinate 2,891,676 downwards.
ACCACCAACTGTTTTTGCGGCTGCCATTCTTCCCGGTGTCCACCAGAATGAATTTCCTTGTATAAAAGTCCTTGGTCTATAACAAACCGGGATCGATTAGAAGAGCTGAGAGGCGGTGGGGTGCTCCGTGCCACCGCCCATGCTTTCTGAAGGCTGTCATCTGCTTCCTGCTCAGTCTGGAACTGTTCCCTTGAGGCTGGGGTCACCAGTTCTTCCTCAGACTGTGGACTTGGGCTTGGTCCCTCTGGAAGCGATGTAGGTGATGGGGTTGTTTCCGTTGCTGGTGAACTGCTCTCCGCTGGTGCACCTGAGGGTAAGTCAGGCTCTGGCTGAGCCTTTTGGGTATGGCTGTCTGTTGCTTCTGCCAGTTGTGGCTCGCTGGCGCCCACTGGCGTTGAGTTTGAAGATGGGGTTGCAATCGCTGGTTGCTATTCCAGTTCCGGGCCTGGGACTGGAGGTGCTGTGGCTGTTTCAGTGGTTGACATGGAATCTGGATCCACTACCTCTGTCTGGGTCTCTGGTAACACAGACGGGGCCTCTGTGGACGGCTCAGGAACAGGAATGGGTCTGGAAGCTTGCCTGCTTTGGCTACGTGTAACCATTCAAACTCTCTTGGCTTGCCTCACCTGGTTGGCCAAGTCTTCCCCCAGTAGCATGGGGATAGGATAATTGTCATAGACTGCAAAAGTCCACATTCCTGACCAGCCTTTGTACTGGACAGGCAGTTGAGCTGTAGGCAAGTCTACAGCTTGTGACATGAAGGGGTAAATTGTAACTTTGGCCTTTGGGTTGATGAATTTGGGGTCAACGAAGGATTGGTGGATAGCTGACACTTGTGCCCCCGTGTCTCTCCACGCAGTAACCTTCTTTCCGCCCACTCTCAAATTTTCCCTTCGCTCCAAGGGTATTTGAGAGGCATCCGGGCCTGGGGATCTTTGGTGTGATGGTGGTGTAATGAATTGCACTCGCATGGTGTTCTTTGGACAGTTGGCCTTGATATGTCCCAGTTCATTACACTTAAAGCATCTTCCATCTGCTGGGTCACTGGGCCGAGGTGAGTTACTGGAGACTGGTGAGGTGGAAGAGTAGGGTGTCTGTGGCTTTACTTGGGTGGTATGTGGGGTCTTTGGCTGTCCTCGGTTGTAGGGTTTAGGGTCGGTGTGCCCCCTGGGGTAATCGTTCCCCTTGACAGTAGCTTTCTTGCTTTCTGCCACTTCCATCCATTTGGCTCCAATCTCCCCCGCCTCAGCGAGATCTTTAGGAACACCATCCAAGAACTGCTCCATTTGTATGAGGAGGTGCAGTTCTTCCAAGGTTTGAATGTTGTTTCCTGTTATCCAGGCCTCATAGTTTTTTGCAATGTAGTAGGCGTGTTTGGGAAATGACATATCTGGTTTCCACTTTTGGGTTCTGAAGCGCCGATGGGCATGATCTGGGGTTATGCCCATTCTGTATCTGGCCTTGGTTTGAAAAAGTTTATAGTCATTCATTTGCTGCTTAGGCATTTCAGCTGCCACCTCTGCTAAAGGTCCACTGAGCTGTGACCTTAATTCTACCATGTACTGGTCTTCGGGGATGCTGTACCCAAGACAGGCTCTTTCAAAATTTTCCAAGAAGGCCTCGGTGTCATCACCTGCCTTGTAGGTGGGAAATTTCCTGTGCTGTGGAGCAATAATTGGCGATGGGTTGTTAGGATTGGCTGGAGTCTGTTGCTTAGCCTTTTCTAATTCCATGGCCTGTTGGTGGGCTTCCCTCTGGAGTTCTATCTGTCTTCTGTGGGCTGCCTCTTCTTCTGCTTGTTTCCTTCGGTGGGCCACCTCTTCTTCTTCTAGTTTTCTTTTGTGTGCTGCCTCTTTGGCTGCCTGTTCTCTTTGGTAGGCTGCCAGTTTGATGCTTTCTTCCTTTTCTTTCAGCTCCAGTTGTCGCCTGTGTTCAGCTTCTTTGAATTGCCCTTCGGCCTCAATTTTTGCCTTAGAAGTCATGATTCCTGTTTTTTTGTGTTGGGGTGCCCTCCGGTGTTTATCTTCTGAACTGCAGGTTCTCTGTTGCCTCCTGAAGTCTGCCTAGCAACAGTGCCTTTAGCTAATCTTCAATGTTAAGTAAACCTGAAAAACCACTTTATTTGCATGTATATAGTGCTGGTAATGACTCTCAATGGGAGAGCTATTGCATGACAAAAGACCCTTAACAGTCTGGTAATGGCTTCTTGCTTAACATGCAAGCCACAAACTGCCAGAGAGAGAAGAAAAAAAAATTAACTTTGGTTCCCTTTTAAAACCAAACTGTTTCTCTTTGCTAAAAAGCCCTTAGCAGAGAAAAGAAAAATATAATATTCCTACTGGCTTCTGGATTCTGTCTATCATCCCACCGCTGCTACTCATATCAAAACCTTAGTCCCAGATTTCGACCTTAGCGTCCAAAATATGGGGGTTAGCATGAAAACCTCCAAGCTTAATTACCAGCTTGGACCTGGTACTTGCTGCTACCACCCAAAAAATTAGAGTGTTTTGGGGCACTCTGGTCCCCCTGAAAAACCTTCCCTGGGGACCCCAAGACCCAAATCCCTTGAGTCTCACAACAAAGGGAAATAATCCTTTTTCCCTTCCCCCCTTCCAGGTGGTCCTGGAGAGATACACAGACACAAGCTCTGTGAATCCAAACAGAGTGACTCCCCCTCTCTGTTCCCAGTCCTGGAAACAAAAGCACTTTCCTCTTCACCCAGAGGGAATGCAAAATCAGGCTAGCAAATCCAACACACACAGATCTCCCCCTGATTTCTTCCTCCCACCAATTCCCTGGTGAGTACAGACTCAATTTCCCTGAAGTAAAGAAAAACTCCAACAGGTCTTAAAAGAAAGCTTTATATAAAAAGAAAGAAAAATACATACAAATGGTCTCTCTGTATTAAGGTGACAAAATACAGGGTCAATTGCTTAAAAGAAATATGAATAAACAGCCTTATTCAAAAAGAATACAAATCAAAGCACTCCAGCACTTATATTCATGCAAATACCAAAGAAAAGAAACTATATAACTTACTATCTGATCTCTTTGTCCTTACACTTAGAAACAGAAGATTAGAAAGTAAAACTACTTCTCCAAAGCTCAGACACAGCAGGCAGACAGAAAACAAAGACTCAGACACAAACTTCCCTCCACCCAGAGTTGAAAAAAATCCGGTTTCCTGATTGGTCCTCTGGTCAGGTGCTTCAGGTGAAAGAGACATTAACCCTTAGCTATCTGTTTATGACACCTCTATTTGAACTGTTTAATGAATAAATTACCCTGTACTAATTGCCAGGATGTTTGGAAGGAGAGCTAAGCCTATTGTTTTCTCAGGCGGAAAGGCTGCTGGAAATGTATAAGAAGCCGGGAACATGATCCTTCTTCATCTCATATGCTTTGGGTTTCAAGACGGGGAAACCTTAAGCCACAAGGATTGTGATCCCCAGTCACTGACTGGAGCCACCCTGAATAAGGAAATTGGACTATAACCTATGGACTATTTCAAAAAGGACTTTTGGCTACTACAAGCTCACCTCTACTATGTATCTGAACCTCAAGAATTGAATTCAAGTCTATATGTCTATTAATCTTTTAACCAACATTCTCTCTCTTTTCTTTTCTAATACATTTTAGCTTACTTAATAAGAATTGGCTATAGCATGTATTTTAGGTAAGATCTAAGTTGTAATAGATCCTGAGTATGTGGCTGATCCTTTGGGATTGGAAGAATCTTTTCTTTTATATGATGAAGTAAGATTTTCAGGAATCATCATCATATCTGACAGGTGTGTCTGGACGGAGGCCTGAGGCTGGGTACTTTAAGGGAACTGCGTGGTTTAAACTTCTAAGTAACCAGTGAGGTACTACAGAAGCTGCTTTGTGCTGGCTTGGTAAATCTAAGTATTGAAATCACCACCAGCATTTGGGATTTGTCTGCCCTGTTTTGTTTGCAGTTCACCCTGATTAAGTGACCTCAGCTGGCTCCCACAGGGAGCACCGTCACACCTACATCCAGGCTGTAGGGGTCCGAGGGATCTTAGGGGCCTTGAGGTGCACAGATAACTACGTCCAGGCCGTAGGGGTCCCTGGGGGGCTTAGAGAGTTTTTGGGGGGACACAGATACCAATCTCCAGGATCTAGGGGTCCCAGTTGGGTTTAGGGGGTTCATGGGGGGCATAGATACCTACGTCCAGGCTCTAGGCATCCTGGGAGTCTTAGGGGATTTTTGGGGGCCCTGGATACCTGTGTCCCGGCTGTAGGGGTACCAGGGGGTCTTAGGGGTTCGAGTGGGCACAGATACGTATGTCCAGGCTGTATCGGTCCCAGAGGCGATTAGAGGTTTTGTGAGGGGCACAGATATCTACATCCAGATTGTAGATGTCCCGGCGGGGGGATAGGGGTCACATGCATGTCACAGGCCTCCTGTATGACACAAGAGCTACTTTGGGGGCAAACACATTCAAGAAAGGCATCTAGTCTTCTTTAAATGACATCAGGAGATGAAGAATCCACCCCTTTCCTTGGTAGCTTGTTCCTGTGGTGAATCATCCTCGCTGTTGACTATTTGTGCCTTAGTTGTAATAGGAATTTGTCTCTTTTCACCTTCCAATCATTGGGTCTTGTTATGCCTTTCTCTGCTATATTCAAGAGCCCTTTAATAACCAATCTTTTCTCTCCATTAAGGCACTTCAACACTTCAGCGAAGTCACCTTTCAATCTTCTTTTCATAAGCTAAACAGGTTGAGCTCTTTCAATAGCTCACTAGAAGGTATTTTTCTTCATCCCTCAGAACATTTGGTAGCTCTTTGCTGCCCTAGCTCCAATTTCACAACATCTTTTTCAAATGAGGACACCAAAACTGAAAGCTATTCCAATATCAGTCTCACTGATGCCATGTCACCTCCTGTGACGTTATTGACATAATCTGTAACTGTATAGATCACCGTTGCGACCACTGTTCTATATTTGCAGTCAATATTGTAGAAAGGTTGTTTTGTAAGGGGTCTATGGAGAGGCTCTGATTGGCTGATTATAATTATGCTATCTCTAGATGTGTATCATTTTTGTTGTTGATGTTATGAATATTGGCTCTATGCTGCCCATATTTCAAACTTGTGCCATAATGGGGGACAAAACAGCTACCTTGTTAGAAGTGGCTTTGCCAATAGATGGAACCTGGGATTTAAACTCCCAATGATCGCACTGTGTTTGGGATCCATTTGAATTCCTCTCCCAGGTCTTTGACACTTTCATCTCCACTCATAGCGACTCTGATAGAGGATTAAAGAAGTCAAAACATCATCTCCAAGCACAGACAACGGAGAATGCTTCATCACATGACACTTTGAGAAGTGGATGGATAGAACGTGATGAAGATAAACTCTGCCTGGCTCAGACAAAAGACACGGTCGTGTCTTCACAGTGCTCCCAAGCTGGAGAGTGAAGAACCCCCTCGGTCCCACCGTGAGACTGAGGAACAGGAGGCCTGTCACCCCTATTCCTGCCGTCCTGCATTCCTGGTGTCCAGCATCCCAGAGGGCCTCCGTGCCAGCAACGAAACCCAACCGTCGTCTAGACTCCCCAGTGCTCCTCCTCAACGGTTCTAAATCAGCGGGAGAGTGGAAGGTCCTGGGCGTCGCGCCGGCACATGGGATCCACTGCACCTGAACAGTGGGGAAAGGTTTCTGTGTTGGGGCATTGTTTAGTGTTTTCTAGTTTCCAAGGGAGGATTTATGGGCCTGAGCGTTAAGCTCCCAAACCCAGTCACTGTTTCATTGTATTCATTAAGTTTGCATTTTCCCCTGTTCCCCCAGCTTTCTTTACCTTTACCCTGACTACACTTACCTTTGTTTGTGCCAAACCACCTTGTCTCCTCTTTATTTTATTTACACCTCAGAAGGAGGGAGGCAAAATCCACTGGTGATAGAGACAGGAGGGAGTCGAGTTTGTATCTCCTGAGAAAAGGGGCTTTTTCCTTTCCTATTTCTCCCCTACCATTTCTAACATTTTCCTTTGAAGCGTTGCCTTACTCAGCTTGAGGAAACATTAGCTTCTAAGATAAAAACTACGAAATACAGAACTAGGGACATTTTTTAGAAATCTGGGATAAGACATTTTATTTAAAGCCGGGGGGGGTGGTGTTGGAGTTTCTGAGAAGGTTTTTGTTTGCAAGAAGCAACATTGTTGTGTCTGTTATTGTACCAAGTGGGGAGATGGTTGTCTATAAAGTATGAGTCAAGACTAAATGACTAGTGAGGAGCTGGGGAAAGACTTCAGGAACAGACCGTGTTTGCATAGACACACCTACTCTTCCTAGCTATGCAGCATGATGGGGCCGCTTCCCCAAAATGACCAGTTTGGGATGGTCTTGGGTTACAAATCACTTTAGGATTGAGTGGAATGAAATGTTATTCTCCTTCCTGTATGAGTGAAGGGCAGCAAAACAGACCTAGTCCATCCTGATGGAGGGGTAGATGGGTGAGGAATAGCTTTTATTGGACTGCAAAGAAGGATTGAGGACATCACACTAAAACAATGGTCCCCAAATATTTCACATTTTGCCCTCTTAGCCATGGCTGTGGCCCCTCGGAAGCCACGGTCGAGAAGCAGAGCTGGGAGTGGGGCTGTTGCTTGCTGGGGAAAGGGATGCGGACAGGGACAATGGGGTCATCGCTGGGCTGGGAGCCAGAGGCCAAGACTGAGGGTGGGGTTGGGGAAGAGCTGGGACAGAGTGGGGCTGAGTGGTGCTTCCTCTCTGCCCTCCATGGGGGCTGACACAGGCCCTGAGGTGCCCCCATGAATGTTCCTTTGTGTCTCCCTAGGAGTCATACCCCACATTATGGGGACGACTGAACCCTACTCGCTAAGCAGGGGCAAGTGATGCCAAAGCCCAGGGAAAGGGAGAACAAGTGTGGGGGCCCCAGCACCAGAAGCATGCACCCCCTTTCTGTCTGTGGCTCTGCCCCCATCCACCCATAGCCCCATCCACTATCACCTCTTTTCCACTCCTTCCCCCACCAGCCCCACCCTGTCACTCCTTTACCCCTGCCCCGCTGCTGCCCTGAGACCAGAGAAGCTCCGTACCCCTGCTGCAGCCCCTGGGCTGTAGCAGGGAGTGGGAGCACCTCCAGCCTTGGGGCTGACATAGGGGAGACTTTTGCAGGGTGGCCTAATTTGGCCGGGGTCCCAGTCATGGGCCCCACTGTCCCCTTGGTGATGCAAGGTTTGGGGAGACTGAGCCCCCCCGACCTCCATTACATGCCGCCCAGGCCACTGTTGCTCAGTGTGGGGCCAGTCTCCCTGTGTTTTCTGCTGCTTGTGCTGGGGAGGCTGGCTGGCACTAGGGGTGGGGCCCCCAGCAGCCACCCAAGGCTCCAGGGGGTCAAAGGGCACTGTGTGGCAGTGCAAAGGTGCTCACTGCTCTCCCCTGCCCCAATGCTCCTCCATGGGCCCATAGAGGGTTGGGGGGAGTGAGGAGCAACACTATGTGCTCCATGCGTCCTGGTCACTTTCCCCATCTGGGCTGTGCTGTGAGGGGAGCATCAGAAGCTGCTGCTCTCTGCCCTCCCCTTATGCAGCCCAGCTGAGGAAAGTGACCTGGATGCAGGGAGCTCGGATGACGTCACTTCTCATCTCCCCACCCCCACAGACCTTTGGGGTACCTGGAGGAGCAGCATCCCAAGGAGGAGCAATGCTAGCTGCTCCATGCACACAGATCACTGTCCGCACGTGGGTGCAGGAGGGGGAGCAGGGGTTTTGGAAAAAGAGCTGGGGAAGGGGTTGGGGTGAAGGGGGTGCAGGAGAGGAGCAGTTGCTGGTGGCACAGGAGGGGGTGCAGGGGTTAGGGGTGAAGGGAATTCAGGAGGGGGCAGTGGCTGGTGGAACAGGAAGGGGTGCAGGGGTTAGGGGTGAAGGGGGTGCAGGAGATGGCAGTGGCTGGTGGCACAAGAGGGGGTGCAGGGGTTAGGGGTGAAGGGGGTGCAGGAGAGGGTCAGTGGCTGGTGGCACAGGAGGGGGTGGAGGGATTAGGGTGAAGGGGGTGCAGAAGAGGGGCAGGGGTTAGGGCGCAGGGGTTAGGGTAGAAGGGGGTGCAGGAGAGGGTCAGTGGTTGGTGGCACAAGAGGGGGTGCAGAGGTTAGGGGTGAAGGGGGTTCAGGAGAGGAGCAGTGGCTGGTGGCACAGGAGGGGGTGCAGGGGTTAGCGGTGAAGGGGGTGCAGGAGAGGGGCAGGGGTTGAGGCGCAGGGGTTAGGGGCGAAGAGAGTGCAGGAGAGGGTCAGTGGCTGGTGGCACAGGAAGGGGTGAAGGGGTTAGGGGTGAAGGAGGTGCAGGAGAGGGGCAGTGGCTGGTGGCACAGGAGGGGGTGGAGGGATTAGCGGTGAAGGGGGTGCAGGAGAGGGGCAGGGGTTGAGGCGCAGGGGTTAGGGGCGAAGGGGTGCAGGAGAGGGTCAGTGGATGGTGGCACAGGAAGTGGTGAAGGGGTTTGGGGTGAAGGAGGTGCAGGAGAGGGGCAGTGGCTGGTGGCACAGGAGGGGGTGTAGGATTAGGGTGAAGGGGGTGCAGGAGAGGGGAAGTGGCTGGTGGCACAGGAGGGGGTGCAGGGGTAAGGGGCGAAGGGAACTCAGGAGGGGGCAGTGGCTGGTGGCACAGGTAGGGGTGAAGGGGTTAGGGGTGAAGGGGGTGCAGGAGTGGGTCAGTGGCTGGTGGCACAGGAGGGGGTGGAGGGATTAGCGGTGAAGGGGGTGCAGGAGAGGGGCAGGGGTTGAGGCGCAGGGGTTAGGGGCGAAGGGGGTGCAGGAGAGGGTCAGTGGCTGGTGGCACAGGAAGGGGTGAAGGGGTTGGGGTGAAGGAGGTGCAGGAGAGGGGCAGCGGCTGGTGGCACAGGAGGGGGTGTAGGATTAGGGTGAAGGGGGTGCAGGAGAGGGGCAGTGGCTGGTGGCACAGGAGGGGGTGCAGGGGTTAGGGGTCAAGGGGGTTCAGGAGGGGGCAGTGGTTGGTACCACAAGAGGGGAGTGTGGGAGTTAAGGGCAAAGGGGACACAGTGTAGGGGTTAGGGCACAGGAGGGGGCAGGAGTTGGGGTGAAGGAGGCACAAGGGTTGGGAGTGCCGGAGCTAGGGGGTGAAGGGAGAGGGGGATCGTCTAGGGGTGATGGGGAAGTGCCAAAGTCTAAGTTTTACCCAGGGCACCATTTCCCCTAACGCTGATCCTTGGTAACATTTCTTGCTGAGACGGGGAGGGGAGAGAGATGAGGCGTTTTCTCTCTGTTTCTTTTCTCTCCATTTTTTGCTCCTTCCTTCAATTCCAGAATCCTCCCTTGTGTTTCAGACTGTGCAGTGACGCCCTCCCAACCCCAGGCCTCTGGAGCCTTTGGAGCAGAAAGATCCCAGGAGCTGAGGGTGAATCCAGGAGTGAGTAGCTGGCAGGAAGGAGTCCTAGCAGTTCTTCTGGGAGCACAGGTGAGGAATGACTCCCCCTTCCCTAGATTCTCCCCATGGGAACAGGGAGGGTTGTGTGATAAATTCCTGTAACTCTTCTGCCCCTCTGAGTTGGCAGAAACAAGGGCTGGGTTCAGTATCTAGGGGTTCTGCTTCAATAAAACAATACAAAACTGGCTCGAGCCCCCACCCAGTGACCTGGGACAATTACACATCACCCCCCTGGGTGCCTCTAGGAGGCAATACTTCCCCTCTTGCAAGCAGGGAGTCTGAGCCGCTCCACTCCACCAGCCATTCCACGAACCACTCCAGGGGTCCCTGCAAACTGCTCTGCTGGGGCAGGAAAGAGCCACCAAATGTTCTGAGGGCTGGAGAAAAATGCCTTCTAGTGAGTAGTGAAAGAGCTCAACCTGTTTAACTAATCAAAAGAAGATTGAAAGGTGACTTCACTGAAGTGTTGAAGTGCCTTCAGGGAGAGAAAAGACTGGGTATTAAAGGGCTCTTTAATCGAGCAGAGAAAGGCATAACAAGACCCAATGGCCGAAAAGTGAAAAGACAAATTCATATTAAAAATAGAGCGCAAAAATTCAGCAGTGAGGATGATTCACCACAGGAACGAGCTACTAAGGAAAGTGGTGGATTCGCCATCTCCTGATGTCATTTAATGAAGACTAGATGCCTTTCTGGAATGTTTTTGTTCCTAAAGTAGCTCTTGTGTCATACAGGAGGCCTGTGACATGCAGGGGGTCAGATTAGATGCTCTAATGGTCTCTTCCGGCCATAAAGTTGACTAATTTCTGAAAAACAGAGTGTAGCATTGGGAGCAGCGTCTGATGTTTTTCTGTCTAGCCGGCTTGCTGCCTAGAACGAACACTCCTTGAGTGGGGTGATCCACAGGGAGTAGCTCAAACATCCAGAGGTCCAGGCCAGGGGCAGGACATTGGCACAGCAAGGGAGGGGTGTGACAGTGACATCACAAAGGCCTTTTGCAGGACCTCAGGCTATTGGTCCAAGGTGGTGGGGAGGTGGTGACCTCACAAAGAGATGCTGACATCAGCCACGCAGGACAGGGGTGAGGGGCCAGGGAAACCTCAGAGACCCTTGGGGCTTTGCTTCAGCAAGTCTCCTTCTCCAGGTCTCTCTTTCAGGACTGAGAGAGTATTTGGGTTCATGGACGTGAGCGCCAGGAGGAACCTCTTTTGAGTTTTCTCCTTCCCTTGTAGTGAAGGGGTATCATGGGGTTGTCACAGTTCAGATGCCAATGCCCCACCGCCCCCACTGTAAGGAAGCTCCAGCCACCTGCTCTGTGTTTGCAGGGCGGGAGAGAGCAGCATCCACGGCAGAGATTTGCTCCTGGCTGCCGGAGCAGAGCAGCAGGCTTAGCTGTCAGAACTTCCTGGAGCTATGAAAGGGGAGGGTCCCATGGCTCTGTAGCAGAATGCAGGGCAGGCGAGTTCACGGCAGGCATTATGGGATACTGGAGGAGGACAGTTATGGTTATATAATGAACGGCAGCATCTACACTGGCACTCTGTCCCTTTAAGTTTGCTGCAAAAAGCTCTAGGCCTCTCATCGAAGTGGTTTTATTTTGTCACCAAAACAGGGCAGTTTTGTCACCAGATGTGGCATTGCAGTGTGTACACCAGCCACGAGCTGCCGACCGAAGGTGGTCAGACACTGTGTTTTAACCAGATGCAAGCACCATGGCTTAGCTGGCTAAAACACTTGCCTTATAAGCAGGAGATCCTGGGTTCAGGTCCCTAGGGGAGTGGCTTTTGGGGTACATGATATTGTCTGAAAACAAGATTCAGAGCTAGATGGGCCTTCGGCCTAGCCCAGTGTGGTTTTTCTTACGGTTTAAGTTATGCTCAGAGCCACTGATAATAGAGTTATTGAAAGTTTGGGAGATAAGAGCTGATAGGACAGTGGTCCAGTCCCCTCGCAGCTGACCCCCTCCCTCTGAGACAGGGGCAGGTCTGAGCTCTCGCACCAAATGCTCATTGTGGCTGCCAGAATCTATGGGCAGCTCATTTAATTTGCCCTGAGGGTTGAGTTCTGCTTTGTGCCCAGTGTCTGAGAATGAAAATCCTAAACCGCCCTTTGAAACATCAAAAGCAGCAGGACGTGTTATTGTCCCTGCCCCAAAGCAGACAGACCAATGGAGAAATGCCACTGAGTCCACGGTAATACTCCACTGCCATTTTACCTTTTTTGCTTGCTAAACTCCCTCCCAACCTTGTGGGGTCCCAGACCCCGGTATTGAGCCTGAGCTGATATGTCTACACTGCAAATTTACCACCCCACGGCCCAAGCCCTAGGAGCCGGAGCTGGCATGGGGCAGCCCTGGTTGTTTCATTGCAGTGTGGACATAGCCTAGCATTATGTCTACACTGCCATTAGCACACCCAAGTCACTATTCTCAAACCCTGGGTCAGCTGATTCAGGCTTGTGGGGCTTGTGCGACAGGGTAATAAAATTACAGTGTAGACACTTGGGCTTGAGCCCAGCCTCTGAGACTCCACAAGGGGTGAGGGTCTCCGAGCCTGGGCTCCAGTCTGAGCCCAAATGTCTACACTGCAGTTTTTAGCCTCACAACCTCAGCCTCAGGAGCCCAAATCAGATCATCCAGGCCAGCCAGGCCACAGGGATTTTATCTCAGTATAGCTGCACTCTCAGGGTACGTCTACATTGCAATGAAAGCCCAGGGTTAGCAGAAGTCATGTCAGCAGCCCCAACACATAAACCTAAACTATGAGGAAAAGACCCACCCACAAATAAGCTGGGCAGTGTCCTTCTCCCTAAGGTTCGTAACTCCAGCAACCAAAAGTCATTTAACATGAGCCATCTCCTCTCTGCACCCCACTCACAGCTCTTGTCCTTAGTCAGTGCAAGCCCAGAGGTGCCTCTGTAGAGTTCATCAGCCATCCTGGGTGGAAAAGGGGGAAAACAAGAAGGCACCATACTCACTATCTTGTCTAGGGACTCACTCATCCCTCCACAGCCACCCTGTCCTAAAGTTGGTCTAAAACATAAATTTTAGCATGAGGACTCAGGCCCCAGCCCACTTGGCTTTGGAACCCCTGCCTAGCAAGTGCTATTGAATTGAGGGTGAGTCCCTCCATCTGGGTCTGCCAAGCACAGTTCTGCTGCCCTCGATTCACACAACAAGGACAACAACCCTTTATTTCTCCTGTCCCAATAACAAGGAGACTGGGAATCCAACACCAGCCAAAAGTGATCATTTTGGCAAGCAACCCAACATATTCCCAACCTACTGTAAAATCCACATGAAGACTCATACACGAAACCTTGCAAGAAAATCTTCCTGAGGGGGTCTGAAGCACCTGCTGCTGGGGGAAAGGAAGGAGCTGTGGGTTGAGATTGAGGGGCACTGGGAATAGGAGGGGGTTGTGGGTTAGGACACAGGAGAAGGGTGAAGAGGAGCAGGCTCTGGTTGGGAGTGAGGAGCAGTGAGCATAGGAGGGACTGAGGGTTGGGACTGAGGGGCACTGGGCAAAGAGGGGACATGGGTTTAGGCTGAAGAGTATCCTCATTTGGGGATCCAGCAGAACAGGGGAAGGCAGCAGGTGATTCTAATCCCATAGGGATATTTTGTGTGTGTGCGTGCAGGAGAGGAACATGCTATATACCCAGAGGCCTTTATTCCTCCAGCCTGCAAGGACAGAGGGGCTGTCAGGAAGTTGCCCCTTCAATCCCCCACACACAAAGACCCTTCTTAGAAAAGGCAAAATCCTGAAGAGAAAAAACATCAAAGAAGGCTCCAGAAAGACAGATTTTTAAGATATAATGAATAGTTTATTACCTGACCAGGAACTTGAACCCTCAGATTAAAAGTCTGATACTTTACCAACTGAGCTAGTCAGACTCACAAACAAATACAGCAAGTTGGTGCAGAGGAGAAACTAGTCAAGGAAACGAAAGCAGGAAACAAAAGGGGAAACCTGCTGCTCTCTCTGGCCTGGTCAACACTACGAGTTTATGTCACATTAACCCTGCATCCGTCCACACAAAGAAGCCCTTTACATTGATATAAAGGGCTCTTAATACCGGTATCTGTACTCCTCCTTGATGACGAGTAGTGCTGAAATCAGTATTGCCATGTCAGATTAGGGTTAGTGTGGCTGCAATTTGACGGTATTGGTCTCTGGGCGCTATCCCACAGTGCACCATTGTGACTGCTCTGGACAGCAATCTGAACTCGGATGCACTGGCCAGGTAGACAAGAAAAGCCCTGTGAACTTTTGAATTTCATTTCCTGTTTGCCCAGCGTGGAGCGCTGATCAGCACAGGTGACTGTGCAGTCCCAGAATCAAAAAAGAGCTCCAGCATGGACTGTTCGGGAGATACTGAAGCTGATCTCTGTATGGGGAGATGAATCTGTTTTATCAGAACTCCGTTCCAAAAGACGAAATACCAAAACATTTGAAAAAATCTCCAAGGCTATGATGGACAGAGGCCACAATAGGGACTCAACGCAGTGCTGAAACTTAAGGAACCGAGACAAGCGTACCTGAAAGTCAAAGAATGAAATGGACGCCCATGGAGGGAGGGGCGACTGAGGATTGTAGCTATCCCACAGTTCCCGCACTCTCCAAAAACCATTTGAATTCGTGGCTGAGTTCCCAAAGCCTGAAGGGTCAAAAACATTGTCGCAGATTGTTCAGTGTATATGTCGTTCCCCCGCCTCCTGCCCCCATGAAAGCAAAGGGAAAAAAATCCTCTCTCACCTTTTTTCAGTGTCACTGTATGTCTACTGGATGCTGCTGGCAGATGTGGTGCTGGAGCACTACACAGCAGCATCACCTTCCCTTCCCTTGCGGACGGCAGACGGTACAGTAGGACAGGTATCCATCATCGTCGTCCCGTGAGTGCTCCTGACTGGCCTCGGTGAGATCGGCCGGGGGTGCCTGGACAAAGATGGGAATGACTCCCAGGTTCATTCATAGCAGCTGGAGGCTGCGCTCCCCTCCCCCCTTTGATCCCTGCTTGCAGAAGCAATAAAGTCAGTTTTGTTTCAAATTCCTGCATTCTTTATTACTTCATCACACAAATGGGAGGATAACTGCCATGGTAGCCCAGGAGGGGTAGGGGAGGAGGGAAGCAATGGGTAGGGTTGTTGCAGGGGCACCCACTAGAATGGCATGCAGCGCATCATTTCTGTGGGATCTCTAGGGCTCTGACCCGGAGCGCCCGTTTGCGCCTCTGGTTCTTTAGTAGGCTTCCCTGATAATCTAGGCAGAACTGACTCTCCATTAGACAAAACTTAAAGAAGAGAATGACCTGGGGAGTCATTCCTATTTTTGTCCATAAGCCCGTGACCGACCCCATCGAGGCCAGCCAGGAGCACCCATGACAGCAGCAGATGGTGCAGTATAACTGGTAACTGTCATTGTCAACTTGCAAAGCAGCAGACGGTACAGTAGGGCTGGTAACCATCTTTGCTAACTTGCAAAAAGCAAGGGGATGCTGCTGTGTAGCACTGCAGTACCACGTCTGTCAGCACTATAAAGAAGACATACGGTGACAGTGAAAAATTGCTGAACGGGCTCCTTGGTTGCTGTGCTATGGCATCTGCCCGGGCAATCCAGGGAAAAGGGCGCAAAATGATTGTCTGCTGTTGTTTTCATGGAGGGAGGATTGAGTGATGACATTTACCCAGACTCACTCATGACACTATTTTTGCCCCATCAGGCATTGAGATCTCAACCCAGAATTCCAATGGGCAGGGGAGACTGTGGGAACTATGGGACAGTTACCCACAGTGCAACGCTCTGGAAATTGTATAGAGTCGAGGACACAGGCCCATACTAAGCCCATTAATTCGGCGGTGTGCGTCCATGTACCAAGGCTAGCATCAATTTCCCTGGCCAGGCCCTTTGGAGGTTTGAGCTACTCCCTGTGGTCACCCCACTCAAGGAGCTTTCGTTCTAGGCAGTAAGCTGGCTAGACAGTAAAACTTCAGACGCTGCTCCCAATGCTACACTCAGTTTTTCCGAAAACTAGTATCTGTAAAATTAGTCTACTTTCCGGCCAGAAGAGACCATTACAGCATCTAATCTGACCCTCTGCATATCACAGGCCTCCTGCATGACACAATAGCTACTTCTGGGGGAAAGGCATCTAGTTTTCATTGAATGACTTCAGGGGATGGAGATTCCACCACTTTCCTTGGTAGCTTGTTCCTGTGGTGAATCATCCTCGCTGTTGACTATTTGGGGCTTAGTTGTAATATGAATTTGTCTCTTTTCACCTTCCAATCATTGGGTCTTGTCATGTCTTTCTCTGCTCCATTCAAGAGCCCTTTAATACCCAATCTTTTCTCTCCATTAAGTCACTTCAACACTTCAGTGAAGTCACCTTTCAATCTTCTTTTGATAAGCTAAACAGATGGAGCTCTTTCAATAGCTCACTAGAAGGCATTTTTCTCCAGCCCTCAGAACATTTTGGTGGCTTTTTGCTGCCCCAGCTCCAATTTCACAGTATCTTTTTCAAATGAGGACACCAAAACTGGAGACAGTATTCCAATATCAGTCTCACTGATGCCGTGTCACCTCCTGTGATGTTATTGACATAATCTGTAACTTTATAGATCACCATTGTGACCACTCTTCTATATTTGCAGCCAATATGATAGAAAGGTTGTTGTGAAAGGGGTCTATGGAGAGGTTCTGATTGGCTGATTATAATTATGCTATCTCTAGATGTGTATCATTTTTGTAGTTGACTTTATGAATATTGGCTGTATGCTGTCTGTATTCAAACTTGTGCTATGCTTCCGAGGAACACCCCAGCCAGACAAGTTGGTGTCAGTTCTGCCTAGCCTGCTTGATGGCCCATTAAGGACCATCAGCTATACAATCAACCCATTGAGAAGGTAGATATGCCTGGTGGCTCAGCACGGTATGCAGGGACCTGCCTATGGACAAAACTCAAAGGTTTTTCTATGCCACGTGCTGGATAGAGTGTCCTTGGGACAAAGAAAACAAAGACCACATGGCAAGAGACTGTAAAAGGCTGATGCCTCGTCTCCATCTTGTCTTCAGTCCTGCTTCATACCTCTGAAGGGACTTTGCTACAAACTGAAGCTCTGTACAAGGGACTGAATGACCCATCCCAGCTGTGGATGGACTCCAGAGACTTGATTTGAACCTGCAGTTTATTCCATCACTGCTACAAGCCTGAACCAAGAACTTTGCCATTACTGTATGTGAAGGGTTAGAATTCATGTGCATATTATATAACAACCTGGTCTATGGATTGTGCCAGCTCTTTTCCAGACCCAAAGTCCAGAGTATAATCAAGGGACCAGAAGCCTAGCAAATAGTGACCAGCTAAAAGAAAGCTGGGTAAACAGAAAGCCTTGCTTGCTAAGATAGGTTTGGTCAGCAAATTGCCAGGTGTTGGAGCTAAGAACTAAAGAATTGTATCTTATTCAGAGTTGCAGATTGAACAAAGAATCCCTGTTCCTATTGTGTAAGTCTCTTCTGTAGGGAGACGTTCTTCCCAGAGATCCAACCTTGAGTTTATGAAAATTTGGCAGATGTCAATATAAGATATGGCATCCTTCCACCTCCCTTCCCAGGGACCATTGTATTGCCTTAAGACACACAGAAAACAATCTTTATTGCCATATACTTTCACTGTTTCTTTGCTTTAAACCCTAGGAATGTACCTGGAGGACAATCAAAGGAGTTGCTCCTTTCCTATGGACCTCAAATCAGAATTCAGCATAGATATTTTATGCTAATAACATTTTATCAAAGTATTCATGAAATGTTAACTTGCTAATTTGAGACCATGGGTGGAGACATTATGTAACCTGTTAAACTTTGGCTACTGTGCTTATCATGTCTTGCTGCAAAACCTATCCCAGAGTTTGGAACTCCCTACCCCGTCTCTTTCCCCCACCCATGGAAAATCTATATATTCTATTGTAATCAATTAACAGTGTCTCTGAGCCTAATAAGCAAGGTGACACTCTGCCAGTTCTGTGTGTAATAAACTCCTATTCTTGCCCTCTACATGGTGGAGATTTATGTCCTTCACAGACACCTGCTGAACAAAGAGGAGAATCAGCATCCAGCTTGGCTGAATGTGTCTTCTCTCCCCACAGCTTGGTGATCTTCTGAGGAAATGGAGAAGACTGCCTTTGCCTAGCTGCACATTGCTTGCAAAAGAAACAAGTCTTTTTGGTGGCAAGTGTTGAAAGGAGCCATTAGACAAATGTGGAGACAGGAAAAATGTCCCTCAACTCAACTGGCATCTGTGGATGCTGAAGTCACAACACAAAGTGCTAAACAGTATATGAGCACAGGCTGGTGTCAGAAGAGTCTCTACCAAAGCCTTTTCCACCAGCAGGGACCTCTCTGTGCGCAGAACTCCTGGTAGTGTGATGGCTGCAGGCAGTGGAGAACTCTATTTTGGCATCTCTTTGTCAGTGAACATCTACAGAGGCTGTTTAAAGGTCTTTAGATAGTGATCTTTGGGAAGAGCTGGCTGAAGTGTCTTCCTAGTAACCAGAAGATCCTGGCTTGGCCTGCCAGTTCTTCCGTGCAAGTCTTGAGGGAAATGGGGAATGTCTGTAGTTTGGAATTTGCAGGTGTTGTCCTGGACCATCAAAGGGAACAGTTGCAAGTACTTTCTCAAGGCAGGCACCATGGCTTGGGTTGCTAAAGCACCTGTCTAGTAAACAGGAGATCCTTTGTTCAGCTCCCAGTAGTACCTTGTTCTACGGGTTTTGTCTCCTCTGCTCACATTTTCCTGTGTCTTTCTAGGAAACAGAAGAGACATCCCTTGGTATCCAAGTCATTGCTTGCTAAGGAAAAGGCTTCTTTGGAGAGAAACATTGGAAAGAATCAAATCACAAGCCTGGAGTTGATGAAAAGGCTGCTGTGACTGGCATTGGCATGGTGGTTGCTTTGACTGCAATTGCTGCAACACAAAAGCCTGCACCACACGTCCTTGTGATTCGCTGGGGATGTCCACACACAGATGTCATGTCATCTTCCTTTTGATTGTCACTGATGAAAAATGGAGCAGCTGGGAGAAAAGTCCCAGAGGCACTTGCCAGGTAAAGTAGAGGTTAGAGATGCAGCACCCAGTGGTGCGTGGCCAAATCTGTCCATTCCTCCCACTTTTTGGTCAATCTTGTGAAGAAGCAGAGAAGACTGCCTCTGCCTTGCAGTGCAAATGCTTCCAAAAGAAACCGGTCATTTTTTCTGACAAGTGTTGGAAGAGGCACCTAAGAAATGTGGAGACAAGGAAAAGGTCATCGTAACTCAACTTGCATCCATGACTCTTGAGGCCACAATGCAGAGCACTGTACGACCACAGCTGGGGACAGAAGGGCCTTTTTCAAAGGCATTTTCCACTAGCAGGGTCTTCTCTGTTCACAGAATTTCTGATAGTTTGATGTCTGCTGGCACTAGAGATCACTATTTTGGCATCTCTCTCTCTGTCTCAGTGAGCACTCGCTGTGGTTGTTGAAAGTCTGTGATGGGATCTATGGGATGCAACTGAACAGTGGGACCCCTAAGCCCTTTGTCCCACCACCTGGGCTCCCTCTCATACATGTGATGCTGAGACAAGCTGTGAATCTCTGGCAGATATTGCACTTACACAGACATCCGTAGGTAGGGACACAGCCAACTGAATTACATGAATGCTTCTGCAGCCACTCATAACACTAATGATAGAAAGTCGCCCCCCCCTACAGCTCTGCAGCCTTACACCCCTGGATCATACCATCTTGCCTTAATCAGAAGCCTGATCAGTGTGAGTTTATTACACAGGGTCCACCCCTCCCTCACTGTGAATAGTACATGAACCAGCCTTGTAAAGGAGCTGAGATTTCCCAAGAACTTCAAGCAAAATACACCAGTTTAAGTAGAGCATAAAACAGATTTATTAACTACAGAAAGATGGAGTTTTAAGGATTATAAGTGGTAGGAATAAAAGATCAAAGTAAATTACCGTGGAAATTAAAGATAAATTCACAATCTAAACTTTACACCTTATTACACTAGGGCGTAGTTCAGTTATGCACACAGGAAGGCTTAATGCTCGAGCTGCTGCACATGCTGGGCAGGCTTAAGGTCGGGCTCCCCATGGCAGGAGAGAAGAAGACTCGGCCCCTGGAGGGGCAGGCTGGGGCTTCCTGGATCCCATTTGCTCACAGCCAGCGCCCTGCCCCCACTCCCAAGTCATCCATGGCGCCCCCAGGTCGGCCAGAATGGAGCAGCAGTTTTCACTGCACTACGTCCACTTTTGGCTTACAGGCAACTCCCAGACTCACCACAGTCCACCATCTCGGCCAGAAAGGAGCCCACTCAGCCTCACCATTGCTGCTTTTCCTTCCCCCCAGAACCCCGCTTCTCCTGGGCTGCAAGGAGCCATCCCTGGGATGCCAACAGGCAGCCACAGGGGTCTGTCTCCCAGCAGCCAACCGCACCTCCATGGGTTCAGCCCTCAGAAGGGCAGGTGGGGGTTTCCTCGATCCCAGTTGCTCACAGCCAGCCCAACCTCCACCTCTAAAACCATCAGTCATGCCCCCAGGTTGGCCATAAAGGAGCCGCCATTCTCCACTTGGACTCCAAATGGTGACTGGCCTAACTACTCTAGGTTCTCCAGCCTGACACCAAGGTGCTTTCTCCACTGCTGTCAGCATCCTCTGTCATGCAGGGGTTGGAGGGGTTACCTCGCCCGTGTGACTCTAGCTTGAGGGAGAGCTTATTTTTCTTCTCCTTGCTGACAAAGAGCAAGAGAAGATGAAAGGTCAGGTGGGCCAACTCGGTGCAGAAGCCCATGCTGTCTTTTCCTGCTGCATACCCTGAAATGAGGGACTCGTGGCAGTGAAAAGAACTGCTGCACTCTCAGAAAACATCCCGCCCGTGCATAAAGGAGGATAGAAGAGCCTGTTAGTCTAGCACGCTCCCAACTGAACTGTTTCAGCAGCTGCTAGGTTTCTTTTTGGCCTGTTACTTTTCTGTCTGGGATGTTGCTGTCAGCTGTGGCACAGAAAAAGGACGTCATTGCGAGCTGCCCATGAAGATAAGATTAACTTTTGCCTTCCTTGCTCGGCTTTACTTGCTTCCTCACCCTATTCCTGCCTTAGTTCCTGTGTTACCTGAAGGCAACGGGGGCCCAGCAGTACGAAGAGGAAGTTAGACAGCTAGACCCTGGTGGCAAAAGTTCTACCACCGCTTGCCACCCCACTCTCTTCTCCCAGCTTCACATATTGACCGCCAGGGACTTGGTGCCCAGCAGCGCAACTGAAGGCAGTGGACAGAGCCACCCTCGTCTTGAAGCTCTGGCTCATTAAACCGTATCTTCAGTCGCTGATGGCCAATGGGAGACCAACAGCGCTTGCTATTTTAGCACTTGAAAATGCCATTGGTCAGTCACTGGATCTCTTTAATGCTGTTACATAACAAATGAAAATAGAATCTCAGTGTTACATTCTGTACCTTTGGGGGAGTGTGCTGTAACCCCCATATTCCTCATTTTCATATAATCGTGATCTTATATACAGAGCATGCCTTGTAAGGTATCAGGGGAAAGGATATGATCTGCTGAAAGTCATTTCTCTACCCATAGATGTTTACCATTCATGCATATGAAGTTATGAGAATTGTGCAGTGTGGTTATCACTATGCTGTAAGGTGGGGGAGTCAGCCAAATATTAGCTCCAGAGTGACAGCAGCAAGGAAAGTAACCAACACCCGGACAGGGTGTCAAACAACCCATCAACAGCCATTGTTCAGCAAGGGAGCTACAGTGCAATCACTTACCTGCAAGAGGACACCCCAGGGGAATTGCTCAGACTTGCTTGGAGAGACGCAGTGATGCTCACCTGACTCTGAAGGGGGAGCAAAGCCAAGAGGGAAGAAAGGACATGATAAAAGCAGAGACATTTGCCATGCTTTGTCTCTCTCGTCCACCTACATCTACAGACACCCCCACACCAAGCAACTGAAGCGCTGACGAAAGGGGAGAGCCTGGCTGAAAAGCTGGCCTGTGGTGAGAAGCGTCTAAGTTTGTAAGGGCATTGAAAGGGTTAAGATCAGCTTAGAGTGCATTTTGCTTTTATTTCACAAAAACAACGAGGAGTCCGGTGACACCTTAAGAACTAACAGATTTATTTGGACACAAGCATTCGTGGGTAAAAAGCCCTCTTCTTCAGATGCATGGAGTGAAAATTGCAGATAGAGGCATAAATATATATTGGAACATGATGTAAAGGGAGTTACCATACAAGGGGAGAACCAGTGTTGAAGGCTAATTCACTCAGGGTGGATGTGGCTCTCTCCAAGTAATTGACAGGGAGGTGTCAATATCAAGAGAGGGAAAATTGCTTTTCTAGTGAGCCAGTCACCCCCAGTCCCTCTTCAAGCTCAAATTAATGGTGTTAAGTTTGCAGATCAGTTGTAACTCTGCAATTTCTCTTTGAAGCCTGTTTTTGAAGTTTTTTGAATGGCTTCTTTTAAATGGCTACTTTGAATGACTACGTTTAATTGTGTTATTGAATATGAACATGTAAACGTGTTATGGAAGTCCCATGTGGTCTAGTGGTTAAGATTTTTGGTTTTCACTGAGACCGCCTGGGTTCAATTCCCCACACAGGAACAATGCAGAGCTTCTCCTTGGAGGGGAGACAAGAAACAAAAAGAATGGGAAGGGATCCTGCCAGCAGCAGAGCTGAATAGAGTTGGGAGCAGTACTGGATTTGACATGGTTCCTTAGTGCTAGGCCCAAGCTCTGAAGGGACCTGTAACAGTAACTTCCTCCTCTCTGCAGAAAGGGAACCTCAGAGCAGCCTGGATTCAGTAGGGGAGCTGAGACCCCATAGGGCCCTGGGAGCTGTAGTTCCTTTCCCAGCTCCCTGCCTTGGAGCAGAGAAGGAACATTTCCCAGCATTCCCTTGGCTGCTATCAACAGGAAAGGGAGGGGGCAAGCTGTGAGACTTGATGTGCTGTAGCTTGCTGTGGCTGGGGGCCTGGCTGCTAGAAGGGGGTGCCACCTGTGAATAGGGAAGAGGTGTGACCAAGGAGTAGAAGGCTTTGGCCCAGGTAGCACCCTCAGAAGACTTCCCCAGACAGGCTTAGGGATCTTGGTGTGACCTCGCCTGGCAGCCCCCAAAGATGGAACTGGGTGGACTAACTGGACAGGGCCCCTCTCTATCTGAAGCTGGGCAGGGGAGGTATGTGGATCCCACCAGAAGGTAAAATGGTAAGTAAGGAAGGGGAGGCTCTACTGGACCTGGACAGCTTCAGATACAGGACAGGAGGATTTCCACTTCTGAGCCATGAAAATAGAAATTGACTTTTCCTTTCCAGATGTATCTAATATTCATAAAGGGAATCTAGCCCCTGCCTTCCAGATCTGAACACCTCAAAATCAGGAGTGCTCAAGCTCAATTTGGGCAGCTGTTACTTCATTTCTCCCAAATCAAAAATGCTGATCCACTGTCATTTACTGTAGAAAAAGTAGGAGAAAATTGAGCAACAAACGTTGGGGTCTTCACAGTGCTAAGGAGGGCTGGAATTGCTATTTTCAACAGCCATTACACTTTTTTTTTTAGTTTTGTTTGTTTAAAAGGAAGACAGTGATATTGCACTGGCAAATTCCCCATAGAAACAAAGAATGGAACAAAAGAATAATAAAGACACCTCAACTTTCCTCATTTATGTAGGACAGTCTTATTAGATGGATCCAGACATCTTCCAATCACAGAAGCTGATAATTGTTCCACTTTACTGCAGTTCTGTAACCATGCAGGAACCTAGAGGAGGAAAGTTCCTAACTCCAGAGTCTGCAGCTGCCTAGGGCCAGTGCTGAGGATGTAGAGTCCCTAGTGCTGCCCTTGCAAAGTTCAAGCATGCTCAGCCTTGGCATTGCCTCCGCTCCTGCGGCTAGTAGCTGCAGCTGTCTAAGGCTGGCCTCTGGCAGTTGCCCCATGGCTGTAGCTAGAGAAACTACAAGTGGCTCTATGACTCCTGGGGCCATTAAGCTAGAGCACCTAAAGACACTGGAGTTAACCTCAAGGAACAGAGGTCACCAGTAGGAAAGGAATGTCGGGGGAGCAGGGAAGGCGGGAGCAGGTCAGGCTTGCAGAGGGAGCTTCCAGCTGGTTGGGAGCATGTCCAAAGTAGAAAGGAAACAAGTATGGGGAGAGGTGGTGGTGACCAGGTAGCAGACTTGCATGTAGATGGGAGCAGAGGGAGAGACGCTGGTGTCTTCAGATTCCCAAGGGCTTAGTCCTCACTTTGGGGAAATGGTGTTTGCAGGTGGCTTGCTCACATGGCAGGATGGGGGCTGAGGGAGGGATCTGTCAGAACTGATCAGGTGTCTGCTAGCTTTAGGACTTTGAGCAGAGACTAGGACCACATGCAGTGACTGGTGATATGGGGGGGTACTGGAGACATGGCTAGAGAAGGTCTGAATGAGGAAAGAGATAAATCTGTGGGGAGTTTCCTTGGTCACTATGAAAGTTCTGCTCACTGTGGACACTGGTAAACCCACATGGGTGTACAGCTCAATAAGAAAACCCGCGGGCTGAGGGAGCTGTGTATGGCAATGCATATAGTCATGGAGAGGTGTGTGATCAAAATGAAAAATGTCTCTGAGGCTCAGTAACGGGTATACGAAGGCACCAATGGCACTGCCCCACCAGGCCCACACTCGGAGCCCACAGTGACTACACTGGGGCCCACAAATATGTTTGGTGCCAGGGCCAACAAAAGGTTTATCCAGCCCTGATTGCCTGAGCACTATTTCAGCCTCACATTTTTGGGTGGAACTCCCTCAGTGAGAGCTGCAGAGCACTCCCCCGCAACACACACGCACACACTCGTCCTGGTGTTGGGAGGGGAACAGGAGAAAGGACAAAAGAAGAGATGAAGAGAAAGGAGGGAGGGACAGGTGGATGGAGGAAACGGTGAAACACAAAGGACAAACCCTAATGTCCCCATGATTCTAAGGGACAAAATCCCAGGTGCGGAATAAAATTCTGCCTCCTTAAGCTCATGTTTTCCATGCCTAGAATTCAACTCTCACCAGATGGATCAGACTGAACAGGTTTCACACCTCCAGGAGGCTCTTACCTTCTAAGCAGGGACGGCTGTTCTCTAGTAAAATCACTACAAGGGAAGGAGAAAACTGGAAAGAGGTTTCTCCTGGCGCTCACGTCTGTGAACCCGAATACTCTCTCAGTCCTCAGACAGAGACCTGGAGAAGGAGACTTGCTGAAGCAAAGCCACAGGGGTCTCTGAGGTTTCCCTAGCCCCTGGCCCCTGACTGACGTCAGGATCTCTCTGCGAGGTCACCACCTGCTCACCAATAGTCTTTGACCAATAGTGTGAGGTCCTGCAAAAGGCCTTTGTGATGTCACTGCCACACCCCGCCCTTTCTGTGCCAATGTCCTGCCCCTGGCCAGGCACTTTGGAGCTTTGAGCTACTCCCTGTGGATCACCTCACTCAAGGAGCTTTTCTACAGAGAATCCTCAGATGTCTAAGCACACGAGTGCAATGGCAATGAACTGACACACATGGCACCAAGATGAGATCATTAGTAGACTAACCTATAGGAGAAGGACACCCCAGCATTAGTAGGGGAGAAATCCCTACTGAACATGCATTACACCTAGCAGCCCCTGCGTGGGGTCGGGCGGGGGCTGCGGAGGGGGGAGCCCTGGGAAAGGGATGGCTGGAAAATGTCTGTGCAGCCGGGACATAGCCGGTGGGCGAGTGGAGAAGAGCAGGTGACCCCTGAGGAGCGGGGAGAAAAAGGGAGGGCTGAGATCCCCTCGGAATTACCACTGCCCCCTCTGTGGAGACCCCCCTCCTCTCCTGTCCTGCCCCCTTTCTCCCTAGAGAGCAACAAGCAACATCCAGGCTGACACCCCCTTCCCTCAAACCCCTGAGAAGTTCTCTGTTCCCCTCCCCACATTGTGCCCCATTTTCTCTCCTCTTTGCAATGGCCAGTTCAGATCTCAGGTTTGGGGTGTTTCCCCCCATTTTCACCTGCAGTGATTTGTCCTTGTGTAGGTGGGAAATGGTTCCCCCGAGTGATTTCTGAACTGGGCAGAGGCTGGGGGGGGCCTGAGACACCTCTGGGCTGGGCTGGGGGGCCCACTCTCTGCTGGCAACAGGGCGTGGGAAGGGCCAGGAAGTGGAGGGGGGAGCAAGTGTCCCCCATAGAGAGGGTCCAGCCCCAGGCTGCTACCAGTAGGACATTCCTATCATGGCCGGGGGTGGGGGGGGGCTTTCTCCAGCTGGGACCTGCCCCCTAGGCAGCACCAGGCTCTGACCACACCAGCCCCGCCTGGAGCCCCCGGTGAGTGAGAGACCCCGGAGGGGGAGGGGGAGGGAGCACTGGGCCCTGACAGGAAAGTGACTCTCTCCCCTCAGATCTTGGTGTTTTCCTCTCATGTTATCAAATATGCAGTTTGTGACACAATTTCTTTGCAAATCTCAAAGATTCAAATAAAATAATCTAAACATTTGCCCCACTTCTCTCTAGTTGTCTATTTCTAATTGAATATGCCCTGAGATTTTCCTGTCTCTAATTATAAAATAATAAGAAAATCTCAGATTTACACCTTTTCTCAGATTATTGAACACAAAATGTTTGCAAATGTTGCCCATTTCCTCTTTATTCATTTATCAAGTATTCATGTGAAACACTCAGATTTTACCTCCTATCAACAACTGATATAAAATCCCTCTGATTTTCCACTTTCCTCTCTATAATTTGCAAAATGGATCCAAAATCTCTGATTTCCACCCTTTGTCTTTCATTTCTGAACACTGATCTGAAAGCTCAGGTTTTCCCTCTGTGTCATTATCATATGTCAATTAACAATCCTCTCAAGTTTTGTGCTGTTCCTTGTTTCTAAATCCCCCAAACTTCTTCCTTCGGGGGAACCTGTTGCCCTGAGTCGCTCTCCATTCTGGATGTTGCAGGGGATTAAATTTCCCAGTGATTGTCTTTCCCCTCTCCTTTCAGGATCATTTGTTCCCTCTTTTAGCTCTGTCAGATATTTGAAAAAGAAAGAGACCAGCCTGATATTTAATACACATCAAAGCCAGAGGCCTCCCCCTGTTTGGGGATGAGTGGTTCGCAGCTGGTAGTGGGAGAGTTGGCTGGCCCCTTTTCTTTTCTCCAGCTGGCACAGGATGAGGGGGTCACTCTGAGTGCAGCATGTCTTGAGAAGTATCCCAAACCACAAGACAAATGGTCTCTGTGAAGGGTTGCTTCCCACAGTGCTAAGATGTAGCCACCTCTGGCAGGATCCATGGTGGCTACTATTTGCTAGTGACAGGCCATGGAAATTTCTTACCTATTTTGCCCCTCCATGCCAGGCCTGCACAACATACGGCCCATGGGCAACGTGCGGCCCGTGAATTCTCACTGTGCGTCCCGCAGCCGGGAATCAAAGGGCTCTGGGCTGCCCATAGCCGCGGGGAATCCAAACCCCTTTAAAGTTCAGCCGCGGCCGGGATTCAAAAGGTTCTGAGCTGCCCGCAGCCGCAGGGAGCCCAGAGCTCTTTAAATCTCAGCCGCGGCCAGGATTTATAGGGCTCTGGGCAGGTGGGCGGGGAGCTCAGAGCTCTTTAAATCCCAGCCACCAGGGCCGGCTTTAGGCCAATTTAACCAATTCCCTTGAATCGGCCTCGCTCCTAAGAGGACCCCGCACCCAAGCCCCAGTACCAGCAAAAGCCAGTGTGCTGTACCAGGGTGGCCCAGTTTCCCCAGGGGGCTATTTAAAAGGCCTGGGGCTCCCAGCAGGGGCTGGAAGCCCAGGCCCTTTAAATTGCCACTAGAGCCCTGCTGCTGGAGCCCTGGGGTATGGCTGCGGGGCTCTGGGGGCTATTTAAAAAGTCTAGGACTCCCATTGCTTCTACCTCCCCGGCCCTTTAAATAGCCACTGGAGCCCCGCCGCTTCCCCAGGGTTCCCGCGGCTATTTACAGAGCTGGGGCAGTGGAAGCAGGGGCGCCCCGGGCCCTTGAAATAGCCCCCAAGCCCCAGGCTGCTGCTGCTACCCTAGTGGGAGAGGGGGGAGGAGGAGGAGGAGAAGGAGGCACTCACCATAGAGGATGGGCTGTACCCCCTGTACCTGCACCCCCTGCCCTGCCTGCAGCCAGCCCGTCCCCAGCCAGCCCCTGCTGCACCCCCTGCCCGCACCAGCCCCGCACCTCCTGCCCTGCTTGCACCAGTTCCTGCCTGCAGCCTGCCCATCTCCAGCCAGCCCCACACCCCCTGCCTTGCCTTCAGCCCTGCACCAACCCCTGTCTCCAGCCAGCCCTGCACCCCCTTCCCTGTCTCCAGCCAGCCTCTGCCACACTGCCTGCCCTGCCCGCACCAGCCCTGCACCCCCTGCCCTGTCTCCAGCCAACCCCTGCCATACTGCCTGCCCTGCCCGCACCAGCCCTGCACCCCCTGCCCTGTCTCCAGCCAACCCCGTACCCCCTGCCTTGCCTTCAGCCCTGCACCAACCCGTCTCCAGCCAACCCCTGCCGCACCCCGCTGCCTGAAGCCAGCCAGTCCCGCACTCCTTTGTCTCCAGCCCTGCCAACCCATGCCGCACCCTCCCTGTGGCCCTGCCTGAAGCCAGCCAGCCCACCCCACACCTCTTGTCTCCAGCCTGCCCCACACCCCTTGCCCAGCCTGCAGCCAGACCCTACCTCTCGCATCCTCCCCCTCCCCCACCTCCAGCCAGCCCCATGTTCACTGGTGCCCTGCAGTTCCGAGGGAAGTAACCCTGCACACCTGCTTCAATGAGATGGGCAGGGAGCAGCTGGGACCCACACATGTGCACCCTAGCACACCCTAAGGGAGTGGCAGAGCTCATTTCTAGTTCAGACCCATCTTTTTAAAAAAGAACTTTTAGGTAGGGTTAACATACATCTGTACTTTCCCGGACATGTCAGGCTTTTTGGTTCTTAAATCGCCATCTGGGAGGAAAATACGGACGTATGGTAACCCTACTGGTACAAAAAATACATACTGTGGCAGAACTTTTTATAGGGAACCGGTTGTTAAGAACTGAAAGGCTTTTTTTTCCCCAATCATCCCTGTGGGGCAACGCCAAAAATGTTCAAATTGGGCCCCGCACTTCCTAAAGCCGGCCTGCCAGCCACGGCCGGGATTCAAAGGGCTCTGGGCTGCTCGCAGAGATTCCCGGCCACAGCTGAGGTTTAAAGGTCTCAGGGCTCCCCACCGCCACGGGCAGCCCAGAGCCCTTTGAATCCCGGCAGCAGCTGAGATTTAAAGGGCTCAGGGATCCCTGTGGCTGCAGGCAGCACAGAGCCCTTTGAATCCTGGCGGCAGCTCCAGGGGATGGAGTGAGGCTGGGATTTCAAGGGCTCAGGCTCCCCTCAGCAGCAGGAGCTCTGGGACCTTTAAATCCCTGCCCCAGCCCTGAAAAGCTCCGGGTTCCCCCAGTCGTCAGAGCCCCAGGCCCTTTAATTTGACCCTGAGGGCTCCCAGCCACCTCTTTGGCTGGGAGTCCCTGGTTGATTTAACATCAAGTAACACCTCCCCACCACCAACCTTCCTTTTTGACCCACAGCTGTTTTGGTGGGGCGGCGCTGGGGAAGGAGGGTTTGTTTCTGCAGGGCTGGGCGGGGTGTTTCCGCCAGGCTGGGAGGTCCTGAGTGGGGGGTGTTTCCGCAGGGCCGGGGGGTTTCGGTCCTCAGCTGTTTTCTTTGGAGTATTGTGGCCCTCGCTGTTTTACTCAAAGTACTGTACAGGAACTTTTCAGGGGGATTAAGGCAAAATGCCACATTTATTAGTAATACAGGTATCAATTAATACTCTATGATATGCACATGAGATATATATCACAGTCATGCATTCACGCACACACACAGACATAAACACACTCCGTCTTGCTGTTGTTACCAACTAGTTGCTCCCCTTAACTGCACTGGCCAGGTGAGTTAGATGGGGGAGGGGTGGAGCCGGGCTTCTACCGATCCAAATCGATGGTCCGATGGTGACAAGACGAGATCCGGGGTCCTTCTGCAAGACACCTCGCATTTATAGCAGCTTCCCTCTTATGCAAATCTAGACCAGATTCAAAATCTGGGTCTGCGTCCGTTGGTCTTTGTGCTGCTTTTCTCTGGGTGTTGTCCCAATGCTGCTCAAAGAGGGTGTTTTCTAAAGAAGGTGCTTGCTTCTAATCCCTGAGGCCATCACTATGTCTGCTCTTCTTTATTGGGCCCACTTGACAAGTTGTATTGTCCTTTGCTCTGGCTCCCATTCCCTCTTCAACTGTTGTAGCTGTCTGGAGGTGGGTGTCTTCCAAGCCTCACTCATTCACACCTCATTCAGTCAATAGAGCAATTGATTACAGAGTGCGGGGGAAGATCTTATTCTACTTCTAGCAAAAAGGCACATGTTTTCTTTTACTTTAACTATACTATCCTTAGGGGCTATAACATTTGATACAAAGTTTTCTACCAATTTTCTGTATAGGGATCTAATACAAAGTTGTATGAAAATAGAGAGGCACAATGTCAAGTCATATGAATTACAAAATAACATCATGCCGGATGTAATGTCATAAAGATAAAGATACTTAATACAAAATAACATAATGCAACGTTATAAAGATTTATAGAGATAGTTAATACAGAGATTTCTCTACATCACCACTTTACGAGTTGTGTAGGCCTGCTGACGGCATTCATGGGGCTTCTTGCTCGTGTGGATTCTCTGATGCTGAATAAGGTGAGAGCTGCGATTGAAGGTTTTCTCGCACTCACTGCATTCATAGGACCCCTCCTGTGTGTGGATTCTCTGATGCCCAATAAGGTGCGAGCTGCGACTGAAAGTTTTCCCGCACTCATTGCATTCACAGGGCCTCTCCCCTGTGTGGATTCTCTGATGTTGAGAAAGGCCTGATCTGTAAGTGAAGTTTTTCCCACACTCAGCACATGTATTTTTTTTTGCTTTTCCCTGCAGATTTCCTGCTGTATTCTGGTTTCCTTAAGGCCCTTCTGAGTTCCCTGACAGGAAATAAATTTATCCATTTTCTCCCCTGGCTGGTTTCCCTGCTCTTTTTCTGGTCTGTGCTGAACCTCACACGTCATTGCATCACCTGCTGTGATAGAGACAGAAACCTCAAACAGGGATGGAAAGGGGAAGGCCAAACCAAAACAAGTGCTGGAGAGAGGACAAATAAAAATCAGGAACTCAGCTCCCCCCAACAGGAGAGAGGAGGGGATCAATTCAGCCTTCACATCCCATCCAACTTCACAGGGGGAAGGGAGAAAGCTACTGCCCGGTGTCTGCTAGCATCTATAGGAAGCCTTGAGCTATATTTACCCTGCGGATGCGACCCCTGCTATGGACAATAATGAACTGAGAGACTTCCCAAGAGCTTTGTAGGGCATCCTAGATGTTTCCTTCAGGCACTTACAGATTCTGAGTTGGTTTAATGTTTCCTCATCTGTGCGGGGAGATCTCAGGATCTCTCTTTCCTCTGAACCCTGGAGCTCTGGGACCCATGGCTCTTCCCCTTGTTCCAGCTGGGAGATCATATCACGTTGGAAAACCAGAAACTCCGCTCAGATGAAAGAAAACAAAGGAGTTCAGTTGATTTCATACAACTTGATCATCAAAAACATTCTGTTAATTTATCTTCAGTGCTTAGTGTGACCTAGTGTGCCTGGGGCAGTCCTCACTGAAAATGCCAAGGTCAGAGCAGGCTGAAAAAGGGAGAGCAGATGCTCCCCATACTGGTGGTTAACACTGAAGTTAAACTCACTGACCAGTCACAAACTGTGCTTCTGATCCCACACACTGGTTAACGAGACTCTGAAAAAAGAAATCACACGGCCCCCTTTATTGCATGACAGTTCTCTGACTCCTAATCAGCAACTAGGTCCCGTACAGTGAGAGGTTATTTAAAAACTCTGCTCACTGTGATACAGCATGGCCAGAGGGCAGCAGGAGAGTGATCCTAATTGGATCCAGGAAGTGGGTGGGTAGAAGGTTAGCCACATTACCCAGGTTTGGATCTCATCCAAAATACCATGCTGCCAGCCAATCCTTTAGCAATTAAACTAAATGTTTAGAAGAAAGAACAAATGAAAGAATGAAGTTAAATTCCATCCTTCCAGACAATTCTTTAGCATCTAAACTAAAGGTTTAAAAGAAAGAAAGACAGAAAGAATTTAAATGGAAAAGCAGTCAGATACATTCCAAAATGGATATATCAGGTTCTTAGCAGTATTGGTGAGTTGCTGGCTTGAAAGTCTGTCTGGAACGCATCCACAGCTTGGATGGGTCATTCAGTCCTTTGTTCCAGGGTTCAGTTTGTAGAGAAGTTGCTCCAGAGGTAGGAAGGGGGATTGAAGACAAGATGGAGATGATGCAGCTGCGCTTTATATTCCTTTTGCCATGTGGCTTGTACTTCCTGTGTCCCAAACACAAGCTTCACAGCACATGGCATGGAAAAGCTTTGGAGGTTTCATTACACAGGCAAACCCCGGCATGTCTTGCTGACTCAATAGGTGTGTCCCCTTGGTCCATAGGTTCATTGTACAGCTGATGACCCTCAATGGGCCATCAAACATGCTAGGCAATGTTGATGCCAATATGTCTGGGGGTGTCACCCAGAAAAACTGCACAAGTCTGGAAATACAGATATACCTTACATATCTGTAACTCACAATACAAAGGTGATAGAAACATAGAAACAAAATTATCATACTTGGCAAATCATAACATTTTCACTGACACTTTACATGGCATACCTAGCATGATTCATTGCAATTTTATCAGATTATATTATTTTATTATTAATACCAAAGTGTCTCACAATTTCATGCAGTCTCACACTTGCTAAACTAGTGAATTCCCAGGACCAGTTCCCCAGGTCCTTGAAGATGCCAAACATTGTGCTTATGAGGGATTGAAATACCCACATATCTGCTGGGAACACACACACAGACACTGTGTCAATCTGTACCAGTGTTCACTCTTCTAGAAAATTATGATCAATTTTGTACCCAGTATGGCTTGTGAGGTATCATTAGAAAACGCATAACCTACTGAATATTATCCTCCTGTTAAAATGTGTAGTAACACTGTATGTAAAATTGTGAGATTTTACAGTATGATATTACTGAAAATGTTACAGTTCTGGGGAACACCCACAGACCAGTTCCTCAGAGACAGCAAGGCAAACAGCTGGTCAAACAGCCATTCTCCTGCAGGGGGAAGGTGTGAAGACATTAAGGGCTGGTCTACACTACGGGGGGAAATCGATCTTAGATACGCAAATTCAGCTACGTGAATAACGTAACTGAAGTCGAATATCTAAGATCGGATTACTCACCCATCCTCACCGCGCGGGATCGATGTCCGCGGCTCCCCCTGTCAAATCAGCAACTCCGTTGGGGTTGGTGTTGTTCCGGAATCGATATAAGCGCGCTCGGGGATCGATATATGGCGTCTAGATGAGACGCCATATATCGATCCCCGAGCAATCGATTTTAACCCGCCGATACGGTGGGTAGTCTAGATGTAGCCTTACATTCCATCACAGGGACCTATTGAGGCTGTTGTGGAAAACGACCACAGGATTAATATTTGAATCAGCTCAGCCTGAGGCTCTTTTCTTGGTTACAAGCACGCAGGGGGCGACAGCTATTGGAATACTGTTCCTGAGCTAAAAATCACACAAGCCTTTTACAGCTTAAAACCACAAACAATGACACATACGTTGCACGTTAATTTCCTTATTTGGAATATATTGCAAAATATGATGCAGGTCAAAAGCAAGCTGAACAATCAGTTTTCCATATTTGGCCTTTCCTGTTATTTTTATTACACCTGGTGATATGGGAGCAAGACTCTCCATGTCTCAAGAAATGTCACTACCAACCTAGGCCATTTTCACATGCTGGGGTGCAATCCAGATCGGCGAGGAGTTGTGTCATCTGTAATCCTGGGTGAGATTCAGTGTTCTGCTGCTGGAGCTCCCCTGTCTGGATACTCCCAGCCAGCGTTCAAGGACGCACTGAGTGTCTGTATGATAAGTAACCCTGGACTGGCAGCTCTGACTCCAGCCGCCTGCTTGTTACACCCCAAGCACATTCTGGTTTGGGTAGAGAAGGCTCAGGGTTTGAGAGAAGGCTGGGGGTAGGAAGCTTCTGTTCATTATGCTGGACCTAACCCCAGTTTTACTTGAGTAAAGAGGAGATATTTGACATTGTGTGATGCTGCTCCTGTGCTCTGTTCCCAAAGTGTTCTGCAGCAGAGGAGGGTCTCTAGTAGTATGTATGTTACTGGCCTATTGGGGTGATGCTGAAACAGGACAGGGTACAGATGGCATTGTGGGGGTGGCATGAACCTTCACTCTTCATTTCCCCTTCCAAGAACAGAAGGGACAGGAATCCTTACCCAGCAAGACCATCGTCTCATAGTTCCCCTGCATGACATCTCTGTAGAGGGCTCCCTGAGTGGGGTCCAGCAGAGTCCCCTCTTCCCTGGAGAAATACACAGCCACCTCCTCGAAGGTCACCGGCCCCTGAAAGAGCAGGAGTCCAATACTCAGTACCTGCTGACCCACTCACAACCCTCACAACCCCACTATTCACGGAACAGCAGCACCAGGGAAATGGAAGCTCCGGGAGGCACATGTTAACAGAGTCCCACCCCACCTTGCTTACAGCAGCCAGGAGGCATCAGAGGGTAGAAAGAGAGAACCTTTGTGTCTCCCATCTGACAGACAGAAGCAGGGTCTTCACATTTATCACATAGCTACTAGCCAGAGCTTAATATAGGAGATGGGGCTGTCTCTGGACCCTGATAGTGGCTCCCTGGTAGGAATCCAAGCACTCTCCAAATAAAATATATGGAAGAAAGGGGAAGTCAATCATAAAGAATAGAAGTTAGAAGGTCAGAATTGTAGTGCCCATTAACAAAGGTTTAGAGAAAATAGAGCCTATCAAACTAACGGGATATCCTTATTGGATGAGATCAAAAGTTTGGTTGCAGCTAATAGTATTGATGTAATATACCTAAACTTCCGTAAGGGACATGACTTGATTAGCACAATATTTTTACTAAAAAAGACTAGAATGATACAAAATAAACACGGCATACATTAAATAGATTAAAAACTCTGATAGTAAATGGGGAACCATGATCGAGTGGATTTCTTTCTAGCAGGTTCCTGCAGGGATTGGTTCTTGGCCCTGTGCTATTTAACATTCTTATCCATGACTTAGAAGAGAGTACAAAATCATCACTGATAAAGTTTACAGTTGCCACAAAGATTGGGGTTGGTGGTAATTAATGAAATGTCAGTAGATTCAGGCTCCATCGCTGAGAGTCTGGGAAGTTGTCCCAGCCCTGGCTGGAGGGTTATTTCCTGTTCCACAAAGAGGGGAAGTTCCATTCCCAACTCCTGTGCCTTGAAATTAGGACCTATCTGACACTACACCCCCATATTCATCATAGTGGTATGATTATAATATGATTAGGACATAATTATGATCTATTTTGTAGAAGATGCATCATGTGTGGTGTCACTGGAAAAGTTCTGATTTGCTGAATATGATTATCCTATTTGTGTGCACATATCATGTTCGTATCTGAAGTTATGGATATTGACTCTGGATCTGTATTTCAAATGTGCTTACTCTGGGTAACACCCACAATGAGCCTTTCAGGTACAACAATGAAGAAGCCAGACAGTGCTGATGGCTCAACAAAGACAATGGACTGTGGAAGAGCTTAGCCTTCCTGTGAATGTTTCAGCCAGCCTATGAGTCATGGCTACTATGACTCAGCAGGGCCTGTGACCAGACCACATGACACTAAACTCCATTTTAGTACCTGTATTTTTCCACAAACTGGACTAGGAACTGAGTTTGGAACAAAAGGTTCCCACCATATGGAAAAGCTACATAAGGTGGGGTGTGACATCATCTCTTGGCCTCATTCTCCACACAAGAGAACTTCTGGAAACACCTGAGAAACAAAAACGGATGTGGGGGAAGTGCTGCTCCCAGGATCAAGAGATTTCTAGCTTGTGTATGGAAACTTGGGGGACTGCTTGTACCATCAGTCAGGGTGAGAAATTGCTAATTCAAATTCTATCCATCTAGTATGTTAGGCTTAGTCTGAGTTTGGTTATTTGCTAAATAATCTGCTTTGATCTGTTTGTTATCACTTATAATCACTTAATCTATCTTTCTGCAGTTAATAAACTTGTTTGATGCTTTATCTTAACCAGCGTATTTTGAGTGAAGTGTCTGGGGAAAATCTCAGCTTGTTGTGCACATCTGTCCCATATCGAGGGGAAGGGGAACTACATTAATGAGCTTGTATTATAGAGATCCCTGTGCGCTATAAGATGGTATCATTCTGGATTTATACTACAGCAAGTGTGCAAGGTTGGGGAGTGGGAAATTGGCTCTTGTCTTCTATCTGTCCTTGAGTGGCTTAGGTAACGCACTCAGGTAGCTTAGTTGGCTGCATGGCGCCACCTGCTGTTGTGTTGGGTGATAACAGGGCCTGGAGAGGCTGGCGAAATCTCCAGCAAAGCAGTGTGAGAAGGGCCAGCCCAGCGTGAGGGTTAGAGGACACAGCAGTTCCCAGAAGCTCCACAAACTGCCTCCTGGGGGTGACAACCCATCACGCCCTACACTACACAAGTCTCAGCAGGTTTGTCACATGCTGTCCCCTCCCTTTCTCCACCCGAGATATTTCCTGCTTCCCACCACCTCTAGCAATTCCCACCCTCTTATGCATTTACTGCTCCTCAACCTCCAAGCAGAGCCCGCCACCCTGATAATCTCTTACCTGAGCCAGCTCCATTGCAGCCATTTCCTTGCCCCTGGGAGGACGAGATGATCTGCAGCGAAACATGGATGTTATTCTCTGGCCTGCCGGGGTGAAAAGGGCAAGGTGTGAGAATTCAGACTAGGCTTTTGTCCATTCCACAAGCCGATTCCCCCCAGCTTTTCCCCTGCTAATGCACATTCTAGGTTCTAGCACACTGTGAAGCACAGAGTGACCTTATTCCAGTACAGGCCTAGCCCCCTCCCACCAGGGTGTAACCCTCTGACACATGGGGAAACCCTCCCAGTAACAGTCTCTCTCTTACACGTATCAAGTTTGCGGACAACACCAAGCTGGGTGGGGTTGTAAGTGCTTTGGAGGATTGGATTAAAATTCAAAATGATCTGGACAAACGGGAGAAATGATCTGAAGTAAATAGGATCAAATTCAGTAGAGACAAGTGCAAAGTACTCCACGTTGGAAGGAACAATCGGAGGCCAGAGAAGAGCAGAAACAAAGGAGTCACTTTGGGGGATTCTCCCTGTCATTGTCCCCAAGGCAGCTGTCTCAGGTTTACAAAGGTGTTTCATGTTCCAGCCTTTATACAGTCTCTCCTGGGAGTGCCCCTTTCATGGACTGGGCCTAGTTTTAGTTTTTGGTAGTTAACAATCTTGGTTTATTGTTCATCTAACCAGTATGTGTGGATTGAAGTGTGTTGGAAACTCTGTTTGGGATAACAAGCTGGTGCATGTCATTTTCCGCTGATGAAATGACAGACTTCATATGAGCTTGGGTCGTTCAGTAGCGTGCTGGACAGTGCAAGATGCACATTTCTGGGGGAAAGTTGGGCACTTGAGAATTTGCTGGTTTTCTCCTGAGGTGTAATTCATGAGTGGCTGTCTAGCAGCACTCAATACTGTGTAGCTGGGAGTGAGTTACATGCTGGAGACTGTGTGTTAATTGGCCAAGACTGGCTGTTCTCGCAGGAAAACAGTGGAAAAGGCACCCCATGCTGGAGGACTGAGGTACAGCTATTTAACAGTCCAGATTGTACTCTGGGTAACATCACAGACACTCATTATGACAGAGCCTCTTACAACACAGAGAAAGTAAATCCATGTCCCAGAAATCGAAGACTCCAGACAGAGGGCAAGTGTCCCTGGCACTGCTTCTTGCTGACAGAGAGGTTCAGAGACAGTGCGAGAATCCTGGGGAAGCTGGGAACAGGAAGCATGGGCTGGCGGGGTTCGGTGGAGAAAGGGAACAGGAAGGGCAGGGATATTACTGAATCCAGGATCTCAGCAGTACTAGATGACAGGATAGCACATAGTGCAGCCCATTGGAAAACACAATCCCAACTATACATACAAAATGATGGGGTCTAAATTAGTTGTTTCCACTCAAGAGAGTGATCTTGGAGTCACTGTGGATAGTTCTCTGAAAACATCCACTCAATGTGCAGCAGCAGTGAAAAAAAGTGAACAATGTAGGAAATAATTAAGAAAGTGATAGATATGACAGAATATCTCATAGATCATATTTGTAAAAACAGCAAATAAATCCATGATACACCCACATCTTGAATACTGCATGCACATGTCACCCCGTCTCAAAAATAGATATATTGGAATTGGAAAAGGTTCAGAAAAGGGCAAGAAAAAATGATTAGGGGTATGGGACAGTTATGCCAGACCTAACCCCCAGTTTCACTTGAGCAAACAGGAGATATTTGACACTGTGCAATACGGCTCCTGTGCTCTGTTCCCAAAGTGTTCTGCAGCAGAGGAGGGTCTCTGGTATTATGTGTGTCACTGGCCTATTGGGGTGATGCTGAAACAGGACAGGGTACAGATGGCATTGTGGGGGTGGCGTGAACCTTCACTCTTCATTTCCCCTTCCAAGAACAGAAGGGACAGGAACCCTTACCCAGTGAGGTCACAGTCTCATAGTTCTCCTGCATGACATCCCAGTAGAGGGCTCTCTGAGTGGGGTCCAGCAGAGCCCACTCTTCCCTGATGAAATACATAGCCATCTCCTTGAAGGTCACCAGCCCCTGAAAGAGTAAGAGTCCAACACTAAGGACTTGCTGCCCCACTCACAGCCCCACTATTTGTGGCAGAGAAGAGTGAATCAAATGGAAGCTCTGGGTGGATCATAGTCAGGAGAGTCCCACCTCGACCTGGCTCAGAGTATCCAGCAATTGCCAGGGTGAGGGGATGAAGAGAGAGCCCCTTATCTCTCCCAGCGTATCCATCACCCCCCTACTAGCCACTGACTGATACAGGATCTGGAGCCCCTAGCAGGGTCCAGGGAGAGCTCGCTGGTAGGATGCCCAACACCCTCCTCATTGTGAGGAGTGGGATATGAAGGGAGAGGCAGCTCCAATAAGCCTGACTCATGGGTGTCCCCTTTATATCTCACAGCAGCTGATGGTTAGTGAGGTCAGGCTCCAGCACTAGGAGTCTGGTCAGTTTGACTAGCTCCATGTAGGTGGGTTATTTTCTCTCTTCACAAATTAGGGCATTTCCACCTCCAAACCTCCTGGGTCTGTTCCTAGAATCTAGGCCACTTAGTAAATAACTCCCAGCAGGTCTGCCACACCCTGGCCTCCTCCTTTCCCCACACTGTGAATTTCCTGCCCCGCTCCAACCTCCAAACCAGACTCTGCAAACCTTCCCACCTCTGGTGTATTTGCTCTCCCTTTCCTCCAGCAGGAACCCACCAGCAACCCCCCGATAATCTCTACCTGGACTGACTCCACTGCAGCCATTTCTCTTCCCTGTCCCATGCCAGGCTGGGATGAGCTGGAGCAAAACATTCTGCAGCCTGTCTGGGGGAGAAGGGCAGTTGTGGGCGTTTCAGAACCGGTTTTAGTTAATTTCACATCACAATTCCCCCAGGCCCTTTCCCTGCAGACAGACACCCTAGATTCTGTCATGCTGGGAAATGCTCAATCTGTTTATTACAATTTAGACCTGGCCCCTCCTGCCAGGCTAAGTCCACAGACACATTTTTAACCTCCCTTCTCTCTCCCCTCACCCCTTCTCTGAACACAAGGCTAGATAAGAGCAGAACCAAAGGAGTCACTCTGGGGGATTCCCTCAGACACTGACCCCACGGCAGCCACACCCCAGCAGGGGGAATATGGAGTCAGGAACTGGCTTTTGCTCTGTCTGATCCTTGTTTTGTTCACTGGAAAGTGGTTCTGCCCCAGGATGCAGCAATACATGTGTCTGGGTGGACTAGAGAGCTGGAAATCTCTCCCCCACATTCATTTCTCCCACTGCCCCTTTCAGCCTCTCCTTCCCCTGTCCTCTCTCCCTGCCCCTCTGGCTGGGACAGTCCCATTCCTGGGGGCTTTGCTCTCCCATGGCTGGATTTCCTCCTGGCAACCGCTAATGGGAGGAGAAATGAGGTGGTGTTGTTTGT
The DNA here is from genome assembly GCF_025201925.1 of Gopherus flavomarginatus. Classification (NCBI taxonomy): domain Eukaryota; kingdom Metazoa; phylum Chordata; order Testudines; family Testudinidae; genus Gopherus; species Gopherus flavomarginatus. The sequence continues at coordinate 2,851,983 of NW_026115064.1, read as the reverse complement.
GCAGAGTCACTTTCTTGCCAGACCCTAGGACATTCCCTGAGGTCTTTCAGTTACCTGGAGACTCTGGCTCAGAATTTAGTAGTAACAGGGCCCAGGACTGCCCTAGGGGGCTAGGACCAGCTGCAGAAAGTCATCCCCTGGGCCGGGCAGAGAAGAAGCTTTAATTAAGGTCACTTCCCAGCACAGAGCCCCACTGGGGGAGCAGCAGCTGCCAAGCCTGGTCTCCCAGATCACAATGGAGGCTGCAGCATCTGACCCAGGAAGCTGAACCCCAATATCCTGAGCAGAGAGGGACGGAGTGTATGAGCAGCTTCCCTCCTTTAGCTCTCTGGGGAGAGCAGCTAATGGGAGCCCCTCCTCACAGGGAGAATGGCTGATCTCATTTGACCCACTCTCCATCTGGAATCACTCCTTGTCTTTCCATACAGTGACTCTGGATTAACAACGGTCTCAATGACACCGGATTTCAGAAAGAATGAGTTCAGAACGCTGTGGAAAAGACCATCGTGTGGCAGTGCTGACTCCCTTCCCACCTCCCTCACCCCCGCAGATCTAGGACAAGGACTGGGGGCAAAAATTTTCCAAACGGAACCGAAAGTTCCTGCAGTTTTCAAAAGAGGAGAAAAGTAAATTCTGTGAATTCACACTAAAAGTGTTTGCTAAGTGGACAGAAAGTTATCACAGTGACAGGGCACGTGACTGGGGAATGGACTTGGTGACCTGGTGACTAGGAGCCAGGACTCTGGTACAAGTTGACCAGAGAGAAGGATCATGGTTAGCAGCAGCCCCCAGACACCCCCTAGTACCCAGAGCCCAGACCCCCCAGCCAGGGGCCCCAGACACCCCCCAGCCAGGATCCCATCAGATATTCCCTGGGACGCAGCCCCCAGAGTCCCTGGCCAGGGACCCCAGATACCCCTCAAAGCCCCACCGGCCAGAGAACCCCCACCACATCATGATTGCCAGGTTGGGAATCCCAAACGGTTCCCCCCACCAAGAGCCCCCAGCAGACAGGCACCCCCTCAAGGGACCCCCCCCCCCACTGGGAACTCAGTCCCTCACTGCCTGCCTAGGAACTTCCCCACCCTCCAGAACGATCTACCCTGACATTTGCCTGGGACCCCCTCCTCTGCCCAATGTGACCCCCTGATGCTTTACAGTGCGACCCATCACTCTGCTTCCCTGGCATGCCCTCACCTAGTGCCAGGGATCCCCTCCCCCAGCTCTGTGCACTGGGCATGGCAACAAAACCAGGAACCAGCGGGGGAAGCACAGACAGAGCCCCTGGCACAGAACCAGGCTCCCTCTAACCCTCTGTCCCGCCTCCCCAAGAGACACCCACCCCCACTGTTCTGCAGCCACCAGGCCCCCAGCGATACCCACCTCCAGGACCCATAGCCTCAGGGATGGGCACATCAGAACCACCACCCCCGAAAACCCCAAACCTCCACAACCCACCAACCTGACTAGGGTACCCCCTGCCCAGCCACCCAGAGGCCTCCCCCTACCACAATGCCCCTTCAGCTGCAATCTCCCCACACAGACACCTTCCCTGCCCCTGCAAGTGTTACCTCACAGAGTGTGAGAAGTGGCTAGAAAGTTAACACCACCTCCTGCTGGCCAGTCACACAGGCAGAGGGAGCCTGGGGAGTGCTTCTTTAACAGGAGAATGGAAGGCCTGGAGGGCAAGAAAGATCCACGGGCTGTCACTAGCAAATAATGGCCACCATGGATCCACCCCAGAGGCGGCTGCATCTTAGCACATTGGGAAACAACCCATCATCTTCAATTAGAAATAAAACAACTAGAGAGAAGTGGGGCAAATGTTTGGGGTATTTTATATCAGTCTTTGACACACGCAGAGAGAACCCTGTCACAAACAACATTTGATAACATGAGAGAAAACCACCAAGATCGGAGGGGATTTGATGTTGCTATTAAATAACTAGTGGAAAAGGGGGACTGTTGGACTGGATTTTGTATGACTGTCCAATACATAAACAGAATGTGATGGTCCCCCCCCGGCCACGGGGCAACCATTCACGTGAGCAGCTCAGAGCCCTTTGAGGAGCTGATTTAAGGGCGGGGGGGAGCTGGAAGGCTCCCTGGACAATGGAAGGGGGCCGCAGGGGAATTGGGAAATGGGGTCTGGGCAGTCTACATGGGGGATGTGCTCCTCCCTTCCCTTCCCTGCCCTGGCAGAGAACGGGAACCTCATCCCATCCCACTCCAGTGGGAGCCATGTTCTGGGGAATGACCCAGGGCAATAATTTCCCACCCAAACAAGGACAAATCGCTGCAGATAAAATGGGTGGGAAAATCCACCCCCCATCGGAGAGATTTTAAATTGACATTTGAGAAGTATGGAGAGAAAAGGGAAAATCAGAGGCAATTAGAGAGCTGATCATTGGGGGGGGGGAGGAGAATCTCCCTGGATTTTATAGCCACGTGTGATAATGAGAGAGAAAAGGGGAAATCTTGAGAGAGTGTGTGTGTGGTAGGAAGTGGCAAAAACAGGGACAGGATCCAGTTAACTCACCTCCCTCCCACCCCGGGAATGTCCTGGCTGCACAGAGACAGATCTACACCCCCACCCCAGTGACCTCCCCCCCCTGCAACTCCGGCTTCTCCTCCACCTTCGACACTCCGCCCTCACACCAAAGGGGGGGGCTCTGCCAGCGCCTCCCCCTGAGCTCAACTCCTGCTCCTCCCCCCAGCCCGGATTGTGCCCTTTAGCCCCCCACGAACCCTGCCTCCAGCTGCCTGACCCCCCACGCCCATCAATTTCCTGCTCTGCGCCCGCGCCCCCCACGCTCCCTGTTACTCCCCCGCCCCGCTCCAGCCCCGCCCCCAGCGCCCGGCGGAACGATACGGCTGGTCCGGGCAGGGGGAAGGGCAGCGGATTCAGCGGCTGTTACTGGGCATGCGCAGTGCCCGGGAGTAGCACATTGCTAAGGAGAGGGATTTAATACACCGCCCCCCCCCCGCCGGGCCCGGGGTCCGCCTCTCCCCCCCACACGACGGCCGGGCCCCGGCCCCCCCATCCCAGCGGGGCGGGCGGGCGGATCCTCCTGCAGCTCCACTGGGGCCGAGGCGCGTTCAAGGCTTCTCCCAGGCTCCCTGGGGCACAGTCACTTTCCTGCCCCCCAGCGCCTCTCATTCCCCGGGGGCTCCGGGTCACAATGTCCCACCACCCTTCCCCCGCCTGCAGCTCCGGCTTCTCCCCTCCCGCCCCCGCCAGCCACACCAAGGGGAACCCCCGGGCCCCAGTCTCTGTCCCCACCTGGATCCCAGCGGGGCCGGGGGCAGATCCTGGCTGCAGCTGAGAACAGCGGCTCTGCTCAGGCTCGGGCAGCTCCAGCGCTGCTGGCAGCACGTGGAGAACCAGGAAGCAGCTGTTCAGCCCGGGCTCTGCGTCACAATGTGCCAGAGCCCCGCCCCCAGGAGCTGCCCTGCCCATGGGCTGTGCCAGAGCCCGCCCCCAGGAGCTGCCCCGCCCCCGGGCTGTGCCAGAGCCCCGCCCCCAGGAGCTGCCCTGCCCATGGGCTGTCCGGAGCCCCGCCCCCAGGAGCTTCCCCGCCCCCCGGAGCTGCTCCGCCCCCGCTCTGTGCTGGAGCCCCGCCCCCAGGAGCTGCCCCGCCCCTGCTCTGTGCTGGAGCCCCTCCCCGAGGAGCTGCCCTGCCCCCGAGCTGAGCCAGAGCCCCGCCCCCAGGAGCTGCCCGCACCTGGGATGTGTCAGAGCCCTGCCCCCTGGAATTTCCCCATGTTGGGTCTGTGAGCTCTGTTCTCCTGCCGCCTTCTTCCCAGCACCCCCTGCTCCCTTCCTGTGTCTGCAAACACCCCCCCTCCCCCGGGGCCGGCTGCAGTGCTCGCTGAGGTTGACTCCAGTGGTTGAAGTTGCCTCCATCTCTGCTTCACCTGGAGGGGGAGAGACAAAGAGAGGCGATGGTCCCAGGGTGTGAAACCAGAGTCAGGGGGCAAGGAAAGAAGGACTGTTTGGAAAGGTGGGTTTTTTTTGTGGGGGGGGGTGAGCCAGAGGGATTCAGAAGAAGTTGGGCAGCAGAGGCTCAGGGAAATTGAGGGGAACCTCCTGGGTGTCTCAGTGTTGCCCAGGGTTTGTACAGCACCTTGCATAATATGGGGTCTGATCTCAGTCATGGTCTGTGCAGCACCTGGGAGCCCTGATGTCTATTTCCTGATCACAGGCTCTGGGAATGGAGAGAGGGAAACCTCAGCACCTGAAGGTTAATGCAGCCCTGTGTGCAAACCCTGCTAGGGTGATCCGACAGCAAATGTGAAAAATTGGGATGGGGGTGGGGTTAATAGGCACCTATATAAGAAAAAGACCCAAAAATCGGGACATCTAGTCATGCTAGTCCCTGCTGTTCTCATAAGGGGTCGGCTTAGAGAGGGTTTGGCTACACTTGCAGCTGTCCAGCGCTGGGAGTTAAAGCTGTCTTCCTACAGCTGTTTAGGGAAAGCGCTGCAGTGTGGACACACTGACAGCTACCAGCACTCTGTCATGGCCACATTTGCAGCGCTGTTGGGAGTGGTGCATTATGGGCAGCTATCCCAGCATTCAAGTGGCTGCAATGTGCTTTTCAAAAGAGGAGGGTGGGGTGGAGTGTGACACGGAGCGTGGGGGAGACAGAGCGAGTGGATTTTTGGAGCTGACACTGTGTCAGCTCCCTGCCTGGCAAGTTCAAGCCTCCTCCCCCACCCCTCTCTCATTCACTAAATGCAAATAGCCACCTTTGTTTTTTTCCTCACAGACCAGATAAGCCGCTGATCCAAAACAGACCCCCCCTCCCCCGTGCCCACCCGGCTGCTTCTCTCCTCAAGCAAACACCAGCTGTGGGTGTTCCAAAGGGATCCCCCTGCCTCTGCTCATTCACTGCAAACAGTAACTGTGTTTGGTTTTTAGATAAGCAGCTCCGGGAGCCTTGAGCTCACAGCAAAGCAAACAGAGGCATCACACCAAAACAAAGAGCGTTATCTCTACTTAAAAGCATTATGGGAAGGTTCCGGAGGTCAGTGACAGCGTAGTAAGATTAATCACTGTTTACACTGGCACCCCAGCGCTGCATCACCAGCTCTGTTCTCTTTATTCCTCTGGTCGAGGTGGAGCACATGCAGCACTGTAGCCAGGGAGATACAGCGCTGTATGTGCCTTGCCAGTGTGGACGGGGAGTAAGTTACAGCGCTGTAAAGCCACCACCTGCACTGTAACTCTCCAGTGTAGCCAAGGCCTGAGTTGTAGTAATAATAGCAGCCAAGAATCCGGTGGCACCTTATAGACTAACAGACGTATTGGAGCATGAGCTGTCGTGGGTGAATACCCACTTAGTCAGACGCAACAATAGTCCCCTATGGGCTAGTGGTCAGGATTCCTGGTTTTCACCCAGGTGGCCTGGGTTCAACTTCTGGTGTGGGAAGAGTGCAGAGCTTTTGCCCAGAGTGGAGGCAGGAAATGAAAGGAACAGGAAGGGATCCTGCCAGCAGTGGAGTTAGACAGTGTAGGGAGGGGACCCCAGAAGTGGGGGTGGGGCAGTGGTTGGGGGGAGATGAGGGAAGGATCCCAGCAGTGCGGGAAGTTGACAACCTGGAGAGCACAGGCCTGGAATGGGGACCTGGAAGAGTGAATGTGTCCCTCTAAACCCATCAACTGCAGACTAGGCAGGCTTGGAAGAATTGTGTATTTGTTGGTAAATGTCAATTTCTGTGTAAACACAACCCAATGGCAAAATATTTCCATCAATAATCATCAAAATTGACAGATGGGCAAAGTAAGAAACATGCTGCTTGGGAACTTATCATGTTGTAGGAGCAGCAGTGATCTGTATGCTCTGTATAACCTGTATGCTCAAAAGGTCTGTTAAACTCCCCCAGCTTGTGTCCTTTCCCGCTTTGAATGCCTGTGAAGTGGCTTTCCCACTCTCCTTTGTACCTCCAGTGAATGCCCTTCACCCGGCCCATCTGGCCAGTGGTTCGCTGTGTTACATTCTGTTGCACCTCAGGGAGACTGATCTTCATCGCACCGTCCATCGCTGCGCTGTGGGACACTTACCTTAAAGGATCCTGACATCTCCACTGCCAGGCCTGTCCTGGGAGCGTGAGTATGAGTGTGACACCCTCCCCCATCCCTTCTTTTGAGCTTAGCTATCAAGCTAATAAATGTGCTGCTTTCTGCCAAACTCTGGGGGGGAGGGGCATTATTAGTCCTCTCTAAGCTTACTAACTGACCCAATTTTGGGTAACACAAGCAACATTGTTTGATCTGTTATTGTACCAAAGGGGGAGATGGTTGTCTATAAAGGAGGGTGAAGACTAAATGCCTCTGATGAGAATGGGATATGAACCCATGCAGGCAGAGCATAATGGGGTAGCAGTCCATCACCTTAACCACTCGGTCACCTCATCTGAGCTGTCAAAAAACGGACAGGAGGAGAAATCTAAGGCCGGCAGAGATAGGGACACTAAGGAGTTATTAAATACTAAGCGAAAGCAGGGTCTGAATGAGCTCCCCTCTCTCACCTAGTGAGGAGCTGAGGAAAGACTTCAGGAACAGACCGTGTTTGCATAGACACACCTACTCTGCCTAGCTATGCAGCATGATGGTGCCGCTTCCCCAAAATGACCAGTTTGGGATGGTCTTGGGTTACAAATGACTTTAGGATTGAGTGGAATAAAATGTTATTCTCCTTCCTGTATGAGTGAAGGGCAGCAGAACATACCTAGTCCGTCCTGATGGAGGGGTAGGTGAGTGAGGAATAGCTTTTATTGGACTGCAGAGAAGTGATTGAGGACGTCACCCTAAACCAGTGGTCCCCAAACATTTCACATTGTGCCCTCTTAGCCATGGCTGTGGCCCCTCGGAAGCCACGGTCAAGAACCGGGGCTGGGAGGAGTGGGGCTGTTGCTTGCTGGGGTGAGGGGTGCGGACAGGGGAAAAGGGGTCGACGCCGGGCTGGGAGCCAGAGTCTCAGGCTGAGGGTGGGGTTGGGGAAGAGCTGTGGCAGAGTGGTGCTCCCTCCCTGCCCTCTATGTGGGCTGGCTCAGGTCCTGAGGTGCCCCCATGAATGTTCCTCTGTGTCCCCCTAGGAGTCGCACCCCACATTATGGGGACCACTGAACCCTACTCGCTAAGCCGGGGCTAGTGATGCCAAACCCCCGGGAAAGGGAGAACAAGTGTGGGGGCCCCAGCACCAGAACCATGCCCCTACCTTCTGTCTGTGGCTCTACCCCCTTCCACCCATGGCCCTATCCACTGTCACTTCTGTTCCACCCCTTCCCCCACCAGCCCCACCCTATCACTCCTTTACCCCTGCCCCGCTGTGGCCCTGAGACCAGAGAAGCTCTGTGCCCCTGCTGCAGCCCCCGGGCTGTAGCAGGGAGTGGGAGCTCCTCCAGCCCTGGGGCTGACATAGGGGAGACTTCTCCAGGGGGACCTAACTTGGCCAGGGCCCCTGATCATGGGCCCCACTGTCCCCTTGGCAGTGGAAGGTTTGGGGAGGCTGAGCCCCCTTGTCATAAACAGATAGCTAAGGGTTAATGTTCTTTTACCTATAAAGGGGTAACACCAGTAACCTAAAACACCTGACCAGAGGACCAATCAGGAAACAAGACTTTTTCAAATCTGGGTGGAGGGAAGTTTTTGTGTGAGTTCTTTGTTCTTTGTCTTGTGTCTGTGGCGTCTCGGCTATGAGAGTGATTTTTCTATCTCCTGCCTTTCTAATCTTCTGTTTCCAAGTTGTAAGTACAAAGATAATAAGACAATAAGTTTATATTGTTTTTTTTTGTATTTACATGTGTGTAGTTGCTGGAATGTTTAAACTGTATTCTTTTTGGATAAGGTTGTTTATTCATTTTTTTCTTTTAAGCAAATAACCCTGTATTTGTCACCTTAATACAGAGAGACCATTTTTATGTCCTTTTTCTTTCTTTTTATATAAAGCTTTCTTTTTAAGACCTGTTGGATTTTTTCTTTAGTGGGGACTCCAGGGAATTGAGTCTGCAGCTCACCAGGGAATTGGTGGGAGGAAGAAGTCAGGGGGAAAATCTCGTTGTGTTAGATTTACTAGCCTGACTTTGCATACCCTCTGGGTAAGGGGGAAGAGAGATTAGCTATCTTGGTACTTCAATTTCCAGGACTGGAAACAGGGAGGCGGGAGTCCCTCTGTTTAGATTCACGGAGCTTGCTTCTGTATATCTCTCCAGGAACCCAGGGAGGGAACACCTGGAGGGGAGGAGGGGGAAGGGAAATGGTTTATTCCCCTTTGTTGTGAGACTCAAGGCATCTGAGTCTGGGGGTCCCCCGGGGAAGGTTTTGGGGAGACCACAGCGAGCCAGGCACTGTATAAATCCCTGGCTGGTGGCAGCTTTACCAGGTCCAAGCTGGTAACTAAGCTTGGAGGTTTTCATGCTAACACCCATATTTTGGACGCTAAGGTCCAAATCTGGGAAAAAATGTTATGACGCCCCTCCCCCCTGAGCCTCCATTACGAGCCGCCCAGGCTACCACTGCTCAGTATGTGGCCAGTCTCTGTGTTTTCTGCTGCTCGTTCTGGGGAGCCTGGCCGGCCTTAGGGGTGGTGCCCCCCGATAGCCGCCCAGGGCTCCAGGGGTCAAAGGGCACCGTGTGGCAGTGCAAAGGTGCTCACTGCTCTCCCCTGCCCCAATGCTCCTCCATGGGTCCATAGAGGTTTGAGGGGAGTAAGGAGCAACCCTATGTGCTCCATGCGTCCTGGTCACTTTTCCCACTTGGGCTGTGCTGTGAGGGGAGCATCAGAAGCTGCTGCTCTCTGCCCTCCCGCTACGCAGCCCGGTTGAGGAAAGTGACCTGGATGCAGGGAGCTCGGATGATCTCACTTCTTGCCCCCACATCCCACAGCCCCTAGGGGTGCCCAGATGAGCAGTGTTCCAGGGAGGAGTGGGGGGCAGCAATGCCAGCTGCTCCATGCACACAGTTCAGTCTCCCCATGTGGGTGCAGGAGGGGGTGCAAGGGTTTCTGTGATGCCTATTCTATCAATATCGTCACTCAATACCAGGCACTCAAATTCACCAGTCTTAGTACTTAGACGTTTAGCGTTTGTATTTAAGCACTTCTAAAATGTGTCCCATTTTAGCTGTCTGCTATTACATGATGTAATTGAGGGAGACTCTTTCATTTCACTGTTTCTCATCAGAACCTACCTGTACATTATCATCTTCCATCCTCTCCACCTTACTAGGCTATAGAGAATCCCTGTGAATAGTTCCTCTCCTAACGGATGTCTCTGTCTGAACCCTGTGCTCCTCAGCGCCTGTCGGCTTTCCCCAGCTCTGAGGCTGTGTCTACACCGCGCACCTTACCACGGTGCAGCTGTGCCACTCTAACCATGCCATTGTAAGGTGCGCTGTGTGGCCGTCCTTATCGCTGAGAGAGAGCTTCCCCTGCAACAAAGCCAAACTACCTCCAATGAGGGGCAGGAGCTTTGTCACCGGGAGCACAGCTCCACCTATGATGCGCTGTTCACACTGCCGCTTTTCATGGCTCAAATTTTGGCATTCGGGGAGTGTTTTTTCTCACCGCAGAGAGACAAAATTTTTAGCAACAAAAGCCGAAATTAAAAAAAACTCCTCTGCAACCTATTTAATTTTACCTTTATACAACCTTTATACTGCCTCCAGTTCTGGTATCCTCATTTGAAAAAGATGTTGTGAAATTGGAGCTAGGGCAGCAAAGAGCCACCAAATGTTCTGAGGGCTGGAGAAAAATGCCTTCCAGTGAGCTATTGAAAGAGCTCAACCTGTTTAGCTTATCAAAAGAAGATTGAACGGTGATTTCATTGAAATGTTGAAGGGCCTTAATGGAGAGAAAAGATTGGGTATTTACGGGCTCTTGAATGGAGCAGAGAAAGGCATAACAAGACCCAATGGCTGGAAAGTGAAAAGAGACAAATTCATATTACAACTGAGGCACAATAGTCAACAGCGAGGATGATTCACCACAGGAGCAAGCTACCAAGGAAAGTGGTGGATTCACCATCTCCTGATGTCATTTAATGAAGACTAGATGCCTTTCTGGAATGTGTTTGCCCCCAAAGTAGCTGTTATGTCATAGAGGAGGCCTGTGATATGCAGGTTAGATGCTCTAATGGTGTCTTCTGACCATGAAGTCGACTAATTTCTGAAAAACTGAGTGTAGCATTGGGAGCAGCGTCTGATGTTTTCCTGTCTAGCCGGCTTGCTGCCTAGAACGAACACTCCTTGAGTGGGGTGATCCACAGGGAGTAGCTCAAACCTCCAAAGTGCCTGGCCAGGGGCAGGACATTAGCCCAGCAAGGGAGGGGTGTGGCAGTGACATCACAAAGGCCGTTTGCAGGACCTCAGACTATTGGTCAAAGGTGGTGGGGAGGTGGTGACCTCACAGAGAGATGCTGACATCAGCCAGGCAGGACAGGGGCGAGGGGCCAGGGAAACCTCAGAGACCTCTGTGGCTTTGCTTCAGCACGTTTCCTTCTCCAGGTCTCTCTTTGAGGACTGAGAGATTATTTGGGGTCATGGACGTGAGCGCCAGGAGGAACCTCTTTCGAGTTTCCTCCTTCCCTTGTAGTGATTTTACTAGAAAACAGCCGTCCCTGTTTAGAAGGTAAGAGCCTCCTGGAGGTTTGAAACCTGTTCAGTCTGATCTATCTGGTGACAAGTGAATTCTAGGCATGGAAAACACGAGCTTAAGGAGGCAGAATTTTATTGCGCACCTGGGATTTTGTCCCTTAGAATCGCTGGGGACATTAGGGTTTGTCCTTTTTGTTTCACCTCTTCCTCCATCCCTCCCTCCTCTTCTTCTCTTGCTTCTTTTGTCCTTTCTCCTGTTCCCTTCCCAACAACAGGACGGAGGTGTGTGTGTGTGTGTTGCAGGGAAGTCCTCTGCAGCTCCCACTATGGAAGGTCCACCCAAAAATGTGAGACTGAAATAGTGCTCGGGCAGTGATCCCCACCGGTGACCTGGGCCATCCTTTGGGCTCTCTGGTGAGAACCCTCAGCCTCCCGTCCTCCGTCTCTACCCTGATTGGTTGAGCAGGGGGATGTTGACAGGGAGGAGACTCAGGTCCTTGTTGTTCTCTTTTAAGATCAAGTAAATAAGTCAGAACCAGTTCTATCTTTGATTAATTTTGCTGCTTCTCTGCATTAATTGTCTCTGAGCAGTTGATGATTCCCTCTAACATTGCAGTTCTCCTCAAATACTTGCTGAATAATTACTGTCACTGTTGTTGGTCTGGAGCTCATCTGAGAGCACAGTATTCAGGTCATTCAATGTCTGAAATTCAAGATCCGATGGTTTGTTTGAAAATCAGGGCTCTTCGGTCCTATTCCCAACGCTGCCTCTGACGGGCTGTGTGACCTAAGACAAGTCAATTCTCCTTTCTCAGCCTTAGCTTCTCCCTCTTTCAAGTAGGGATAATAATGATCCGCTCTTACCTACCTCATGGTGGGTGAAGGATGCGGATCCATTTGGGAGTGTCACTAGAAGTAGTGCATAATATGAAGTTTCCCAGATTATGACATAATAGATTAGCTGAAATCATCTATTTTATTTGTATTTTTTTATTTTGAAATTGTTAATAGTAGCAACGACTTAGCTCAGATTGAAGCATCTTATCTAATGGTTGAGATGTAAGTGTCTCCTCTTTGTGTGCGAGGAGACAATTTAACACACTCTGACAAAGAGGAGATGCTTTTGTTTTGCAACAAAATATTTTTGCAAAGATCTTTCATCCCACTTGTTATGATTTTGAGAAACAAACTGGTTTAGTCTAAATGGGATTTTCGGACAGAAACGGTTTGAATGAAATTTTCCCACCATCTCGATTCCTGGGCTCTGGGGTGTTTTCATCTGTTAGAACAGGAGTCAGAACTGGTTGCTTCTCTTTCTGGCTCTGCCATCGCCTTGTTGTGTAGGCCTTGGGTAGGTCACTTCCCTTCTCCCATCTGTCCAATCGGAACAGGAACAGTTCTCGAACTATGGGCAGTTTAGAGCCCAAGTGAGATAAGGGGTATTAAAGCCCTCTGTGAAGGAGAAAGGGGAGTTTCACAGTGTTTAGCACCAAGGAATTCTAAAGTTTGCTAAAATGTCTAGTCTGTGGAAACAAGAAATGGTCGGGGCCAAACTTATTAACCACTGCCTTTTTAAAGCCCATTCAAAGATGTGAGTCCCTATCTTTTAGGTACCTGTGGTTCTTTGCCAGCAGCAGAGAAGAGGTTCCTGCCTCCGTTTTTGTGGCCTTAACAAACCAGGTGTTGTGCCCCAGTTCTCGTCTGAGACCCCTGAAAAAGAACATCTTCCCATCCATGAACAAGACAGGACCTATCTTTCAAAGGGGAACAAAAAGACCTCTGGGACTTACAGACTAGCTAGCCTGACTGCCATAGCTGGAGAGATCCTGCAATACATTCTTAAACACTCAGTTTGTCAGCAGCACCTACAGGATGATTTGGTTCTTATGACTAGTGAGCGTGGAATTGTCAAGAACAAATCATTGCAAACCAATCCTCTTTCCTTCTTTGGCAGGGTTCTGGGCCTGGTAGAGGTGAGTAAACAATAGAAGGGATCTAGCTTGGTGTTACTAAGGCTTTTGACACAGTCCCATAGGACATTCTCAGAAGCAAACGAGGGAAATGTAGTCCAGCTGCAATCAGTGTAATGTGGGTGCAGAGCTTGTTGAAAGCCAAGACTCCAGGAGCCCTTCTCCATGTTTAGCTGCCCAACGGGGAGGGTGAACCTAGTGGGTCTGGCAGGGATCAGTCCGGTGTCAGGTACTATTCTATATTTTCATGAATGATTTGGAAAATGGAGTGGAGAGCATGCTCCTAAAGTTTACAACTGACACCAAGCACTTTGGAGCACAGGATTGAAATTCAAAACACCCTTAACAAATTGGAGACTTGGTCTTCTTGAGCCAAACTCCATGGTTAGGGCTCTCTCTCTACACTGGGCTGAAGTGAAACCCCAGAGCCAAGCACTCCTCCTGGGCAGTGAGCTCCGACCTTGAATGGTCAGATGCTGCTTAGCACTGTCAGAGCAGCTTTTGCTGGGGGATTCTCCCAGCACTTTCCAATAGCGGGAAGGTATGAAATCCCCATTTGACTGCTGGGGACAGAGCCCGAGAGTGGGGAGCAACTTGCCCAAAGTCCCCAGGAAAAGGAAAACAACCAGCAGAGGAACCAATAGGAAACCCAGCAATGGAACTCAGGAGTCCTGGGGGTGTGCTGTGGTGACCAGATGTCCCAATTTTATAGGGACAGTCCGAATTTTGGGGTCTTATCTAGGATCCTATTACCCCCCACGCCGTCCCGATTTTTCACACTTGCTGTCTGGTCACCCTAGGGTGTGCACATGTGTGGGTCCCAGCTGCTCCCTGCCCCTCTCATTGAAGCAGATGTGCAGGGTTACTACCCTGGGAAGTGCAGGGCACCAGTGGATGTGGGGTTGGCTGGAGGTAGGGTCTGGCTTCAGGCAGGGCAAGGGCTGCGTGGCTGGCTGGCTTCAGGCAAGGGGGTGCATCAGGGGTTGGCTGGAGACAGGGCAGGGAGGATGCGGCTGGTGCATTCAGAGCAGAAGGTGCAGGGCTGGCTGGAGACAGAGGCTGACTGCCGGCAGGGCAGGGCAGGGGGTGCAGGGCTGGCTGCAGGCAGGGCGTGGGGCAGGGCCGGTGCAAGGAAGTTTCATGCCCTAGGCGAAACTTCCACCTTGCACCCTCCCCACCCCCGCACCCCTGCCCTGAGTCGCCCCACCCGTGGCAGCTCCCCCCTCCACCCTGAGGCTCCCCTCTTGTGGCAACTCTCCTGCTCTGCCCTGCGGCACCCCCCTCGCCCGAGCTCACCCCTGCTCCGAGCACGAGCACCCCGAGCACGCCGTGGCCGCTTCACTTCTCCCACCTCCAAGGCTTGCGGCGCCTAAGCCTGCCAGGCAGTCAGGCACCCTCCTCTGAGCCACAGCAGCCCTGACAGTTGACAATAGAGGCACTTTAACCCCTGAGTTCCTTCAATGTGTCCCCCTCAGGGGTCCAGCTCCGACCACCAGATACTCGGGGTATGCCGAATCGGTGGGCAGCGATCGATCCAGCGGGGGTTGATATATCACGTCTAGTGTAGATGCAATACATTGAGTGCTCTCCCCTCGCCTGCTGTACTCCAGCTCGGTGAGAGGCGCAGGCAGAGTCTACGGGGAGCTGCAGCAGTCAACTCACCGAGACTGTGACATTATAATTGTTAGGCCTGAATAAAGATATAGCAGACAAAACCAGGTATGCCAACCTGACCAAAGTCAGGCTAACAGAGGTTTGTGGGTAATCCCTGAGTGGAAAACACTGAGAGGCAGCAGCATGTCTCACAAGCGCTGGGAAAAAGTGAGATAAGAGAGAAGCTGCATTCCTGGCATAGTACCAGATGTGCTGTGTTCGGGCAGCTCCTTCGAAGAACTGATAAGAGTCCTAGTTTCCCAGCCTCCTTGTTTTCGCTCCCTGGTTTTGTTCCTTGTTTGTTTTTAACTCCCCTACATTTCTAACTTTAGGCATGCATGTATACTAAAGGTGTCTAGTTTCTAGTTGTTAGAAGAAGGGGGTGGGTTGCTCCAGTGAATAATTTATGACGCGACGGAACTGTCTATATAGGCTTATATTAAGATGTAAAGAGCAGGCTGGTTCTCTCTGGAGACGAGCTGCTCTCTATTGATGCGTGCACTTGTCAATAAAGAGCTTTTGATCGGACCTTGCTGGTGTTGCCTGTCTCTCTCGCGGTCAGACAACGAACTTTGCCGTCTGGGTTAGAGTCCCTGACATCTTTGGCGACTCCGCCGGGACCCGTCTGACTCTCCGGCGGGGGGATCGGACCCTGAGGCAACGCAGCGCGCATCCTCCAGTTTAGAAGAGCCTTGCCTGGTGATCTGATCTCTGCGTTGGCGATAAGGCGTGTTCTGTGAACCAGCTGAAACTCGTAGAAATCCAGCAATGTCCACCTACCCATTGAGTAGGGTCCAGGTTGTCGGGGTTAGAGTCCCTGACTACTTAGGTCTGGGTTAGAGTCCCAGTCCAGGTCTGGGTTAGAGTCCCAGTCCAGGTTTGCACAGGATCCAAGTTGTCTGGGTTAGAGTCCCAGCCTGGGTTTGAGTCTCAGTCCAGGTGTTCAAGTCCCTGGAGAGGTAAGCGAGCGCTCGACGCGGGGAGGTGGGGGTTAGAGTCCCTTTACCTCGACCCGGGGAGGAGGGGTTAGAGTCCCTTCATGAAGAGGGGTTAGAGTCCCTTCATTAAAATGAGACAAGTTGGCAGTAAGTGCCCGGGGGATGCCCCGTTGTCTCTGATACTTAGAGATTGGAAAGAGATTTCTGAGACAGCTGATCTAGTTAAATTTAAGATGAGAAATCTGTGTTGGATCCAATGGCCATCATTTACCTTTCATTTGTCCCCAGCTAGAGACTGGCCGGTGGGTGAAACCTTTTCCACAGATAGGAGGAACTCCTTAAGGGATATTTTGGTTGATCTTAGGCCGAGACAAATGGATTACTTGTTTGTATGGTATAATTATAAACCCATGGAGGGATGGGTAGCTTTTGAAGCTGTTTGTATGGAGAGCTCTTGTAAAAAAATCACCCACCATATGCACCAGAGCCGCACAGGGAGGAGGACAATTTTGTTCCTGTTCTTCCCCGTCTGATGGAGTGCAAGGATTCAAAAGCAGGTTAGGGACAGTTCAGGGACAGAGGAGAATCAAGGGGGAGCTCAGAGTGATGTTCCCTCATCTTCAGAGGAATCAGGCAGCCTCACCCCCTCTGTGCAGCCTCCAGCCAGCCTTTTGCAAACTTGGTCAGGGACTGCTTTTCAAACACCCCCAATATTACAGCAGCCCTTGTCCTTGCCCTTGTGGACCCCCACTAGGTTACTTAACTCCATGAGAGAGAATGTTTCTGAGACACCTCTGATATTACAAGCCTTATTGAGAACTTATCTGGTTCTACTGGTTGCTGGGGAACATGAGATGGTTTTACCCATACCCTGTTTGCAACTTCAAATTTGTTTAACTGGCAGTGCACTATGCCTCACTTATGAGACAATCCTGAGGCAGTGGAAAGAATGTTCTGCACAATCTTTTTCACTCATGTGCCCACTTGGGCAAATGTAAATCAGTTATTAGATACTCTCATGACAGAAGATGAAAGACAAAAAGTAAAAGAAAAATCTGCAGCTCATTTGAATGCACCTTGGCTAATTACTGACCCTAACTGGAATCCCAATAATCCAGCTCAAAAGACAAAGTTGGATGGATTTTTAAAAGCTGTTTTGAATGGTATTAGAGATGCAGGGGAGGCTACTCCAAATTGGAGCAAGGTGACTGCTTGTGTTCAGCATCCAGATAAGCACCTCTCTGACTTTTGTGCTCGACTGATTTGTGAAGTTAAAAAGCACGGGAATTTAAATCCTGAAACTGATCATGGAAAGGAGATGGTTAAAATGGTTTTCATGTCACAATGTGCAAAGGATATTGCAAAAAGATTTAGAAAGCATCCAGATGGTACGCAAGGGAAAAGTTTGTCTGAAGTAGTTAGCATTGCTACTAGAATGTTTAATGGGAAAGAGAAAAAGAAAGAAAAAGACATAAGGAATGGGTTAATTTAAAAATCATCTTGGCCCCGGGATGGAAGGAGGGGGGTGCTCTGCGTTCAGGGTTAGGAATCGGAGCGGACTGTGCTTGGTGCAGGGAGGGGCTGCTTTCGGCCCCAGCTGGCTGTGAAGGAAAAAATATAGACAGAGGCGAAGCAAAGGAAATACAAGTTACAGAACTGAAATTACATTTGCAAAGCTTAACTGTCCAGTAAGATCCAACAGTGTGCCTTTGTGACCCTGGAGTCGGTGTGGCTTGGTGACACCAAAGAAGCCACAGGCAGCCGACCTGGACTGGAATCTCTGAAAGAGACGCCGCAGGAGATTCCAGGGTGTAAAAGAACAGCCCTCCCAAGAGCAGAAGCATGTTGGAAATTCTGGACAAGCTGTATACAGGATAATCTCCCTTCCACCTCTCCCCCTCCTCTGAACATTATACACAGAAGTGGCCAGTCTGGACGTACGTGTGTTAGTATGAAAGGAGCTTCGGGCTTGGGGCATTAATATTTTCCTGAGTGATGTGAGAGCGTTCCCAACACTCTCCGTTGTTGTTTTATTATTTTATTTATGAAGCTTCAAAATTCAGTTATATGGTGTGTTTTCTTTATCTTCCCCCAACGATCCTGTAGTGTCAGCCTGATCATCTGACATGAGGGATAGATTGGTAACAGAAATTTGTCACAGTTTGGTGAGCAATTAAGAAGGGGGGAGCCCTGCAGAATTTACACCATCTATTTGTTTTACCCTTGTTATTTTGTGTTTGCTTTGCTTGGTACTGTTGGTGTTATATGCTGAGAACTGCACGAGTAAAAGTGAGTCCTAATAGGATAAGGAAACACTATTTGGTTCTGGTTCTGTTCTATTTAACCAGTTACTGTTGTTGTTTTTTTTCTCTGTTCATTTGGGTGTTAGGAGTGTGGGTGGAACTGAACCTCTTGTTCGTAATTCCTCGGAGTGGAAGCCATGTGTGCGAGACAGCTCTGAGGTTAAATTGAGATCCTTCTGTCCTGTCCCCTGTAGCGGTCAGTGTATAGAAGTGGGAAAGTCTGGCTTAGACTGTAATTCCCTCTGCTCTCTGTGTAATTCTCTTTTCTGTTTAAGTGTCAAACAGATGAATGAGTCTCTGGGTAAACCCTCTAAGAGTAGTCCTTCAAATTATATGTTAAGTAAATGGCCTTTGCCCAATGGGCCATGTGTCTTCGTCTAGGTGGCAAGCCTCATGAAGGAGGACTCGGGTAGTCTTGTCAGTAAGAATGTTTAAGGGAAGAGACCAGGAGGGGTGGGGGGCTAGTTGAGAAGCCCACCCTCCTAGCTAAACTGGTAGTGGAAGATGTTGGTGCCTATGGAAGGGACGGTTCAGTGAGAAAAGCAGGATCGGGCCCAGGCGGGCAGGCAACAGACAGAGAGATTGGAAAACAGGTTGGAAAACTTTAAGGGTGTAGTGGAAGGAAGGAGTAAGTAAGTGTAAGCATGGGGATTTCAAATACCCAGAACTTACTTGGAATGGTGATTTGAGTTGATAAAAGTGGCTGTTGGGAGACAAGCAAGTGATTTAAGGGAGAGTGAGAAGTTAACTCTGTAGTTGCTGGAGGAAACAGCAGTTGAACTTTGTAAAAATGCTAAAGAGGAAAGTTCTTGGTGTCTTTGAAATGTTTGTAAATAAATTGAGGCAAAGAAATTGTTAATTGCAATCATTTAGAATTTAGTTAAATTAGCTGAAGAATGTATATAGTGCTATGTAATTGAAATTTTATTAGGCTGTAAGGGCACTATAAGTAGTGATGTTTTCTTTCAGTGTTTGAAAGCAAGAGTTAAAAGTAAAAAGCAAGCCAGAAAGCATCTGTATTCATGCAAATTATCTAACTGATAAGGTAGGAGCCACTGAAACCTGGGCTGCCTCTGAAACACATAAAATATGGGATAATTCCTCTGTTTTTCCTGAAATCAACAAGGGTATTTGTCTATTTTAAGCAATGATTGTCTGCCCAGAAGGGTAGACCTCTGTTTTTTTGTCTTTCAGATAATCAGAGAAAACTGGTGCCAGCTAAACAGCATTCAACGTACCATGCATTTACTGGCACAATAGAAATTATGTTTTGTGTTCTATGTTCTGTCTTGTGGTGTTTGTCTTGTGGCCGGAATTTTTGTGTTTAATATTTTTATAAAATAATCTAGTTTAAAAGCAAACAAAAAGTTTAAATTAAAATGCAGATACTTGTTTTGTTCAACTTGGAATACAAAGTGTTTAGGTAAATCAGAAGAATGTGATATACTAAAGTCTAATGCATTTCCTTAAGTAAGGAAAAGAAACTTTATTGGTCAAATTGTTAATTGCAAAAATTGTTGTTAAAATTTGCATACCAACAGTCTTTGAAAGCAAGGACATGAAAAGTTAACCCACTCCCCATATTGTACCTGGGATCTTTCTGGCTACCTCAGATTTCTAGCCAGAGGGCTGGGGATGGTGGAAGGCTATTGGACTAGAGGTTGTATTGAGTGAACTCCTCAAAGTGGGTGTGCTTGTCCTGGCTTGTTGCTCGAAAGCTCTGTAATAAGGTTATTTTAGTAAAAGAGTGTGTGTGGCATATATTAAATAATAAGACTAATGTACTGTATAATGACAATGTGTAGGTGTTCATTGTTGGGAAAAAGGTGTATGAGTAAAAAGTGAAAGTTTCCTTTGCAGGTTAAAAGAAGCCAAGAAGGGAAGAAGCACAAAGAACAGAATGAATTAACTGAAAAAATAAAATAAAATAAAATAGCAAGCTCAGGCTATAGATAAGACACTGACTCCATTCAAGGACACTGCTCACAGTTAAGACTTGGTTAACAACCAGGAAAAGGAGGGCTTGAATTTGCCCATGCAGCTATGAGATCTGAAAAACACTGCCAGGCACTAATGAAATGTGTTAAGTTTTTTTTCTCACAGGTAAGGAAGCGCTACCCAAAGACCCTAGCAGCCCTGCCACTCCTTGGAACCAGGAGACGGGATTGATGTAAAGGTCCACCAACGAAAGACTGCCTTGGCTCCATGCTGGAAAGGCCCTTAAGTCCTGATGACTGCCAACACCGCTGTGAAGTACCAAAGACTGACTGCTTGGACCCAAGATTCTCACTGCAAAAAGACCCCTCCACATTGGGAGAATTCTCCTACTGATGATTAGCCTATTTCACCTTCTAGCTCCACTGTGCCTTCTGGACAGTAGGGAAAAAGTACAAGGTGAAGTGCTAGTAGCCTCTCCCTTATCCACTGACAGATCTACTGTGCCTTTGAATTTTTCTAGAAAAAGCAAAACCATTACAGGGTGATGTGCTAGTAACCTCTCCCCTATATGATGCTGCACCAAGACTGTTTTGGGAAAGAAGAAGGAACACTCACTCCACTGAAATTGCTAAAGTCCAGGAATTCCTGACTAGAAAGGACATTAAGAACTGACCCCGGTGAAGAAACAGAGAATTGTACACTGGCAGAAAAAATTTGTGGGACCCATGCTTGGGAATGTGGTATTGATTGGATTTTGGGGTTTATTCTACAGGCTGTGCCCTGTGTTGTGGATAAATTCTTCAGCATGTATTGCTCTCTCTAATTGGATTTTAAATAACAAGTACCCGAAGAGTTTGTTCTGCCACTGGAAATTTTACCTGTATTGAAACCATTCCAGTGACTAATAATGTAACCCCCTCCTATGCTATTAATGTCAATGCCTTTTAAAAGTACCTGAAAATAGTTAAATAACAAATGTAATATAGTACTACACCAAGGAAAGATGGTATTAAATATCACTGAGGCTGGGAAGGCATTGCAGTGGGATCTAGTATGTTTGGAGATTCAGAATTTCCTGAATGACCAGCTGATGGCCATTTGGAGTGATCTTGAGTACCAGACTTGGCCCACTGCCCTTACAGACACATCAGGAGTACCATCTGATCTGTGGTCATGGAGATATACTAAAGACTTTCTAGGTGGAAGTGTAAACATTTACAGTGCTCCTTCCAAGCATTTGGACTGGGGGGTGTGGGCTTCCACATACCGAATCCTGACGGGTCCATGGGGAGGATGCACATGGGACTGGATTATTCACCGAAACATCTGGGAAATTAGACCACTTGGTATACCTAACTGATTTATAGTCAGTGCCCCAATCCCTTAGTTGTCAGACAAACAGGATTCCACTCTTTTGTCCGTGCACTCATTCCTGGATTGTGGGTGGCTAAGCTCAAGAGAGCAGTTGTAAATATTTCTGCAGAGCTTGAAAAAAAACAGCTAATGCATTAATAGACGCTTTCCAAAAGTTGCAACGAAAGACTGATGAAGTAGCAGAAGTAACTTTGCAAAATAGACGTGTGCTAAATGCCATGAATGCTGAATTAGAGAGGGGCTTGTGCTCGCATTGGGGAAAAATGTTGCTTTGCTGTTAATCACTCTGGCTTAATTGACAAAGATTTACAAGCTATTAAGAATGTTGCTGTTGTTTTCCATGCTATATCTCTTGATCACACTTTTAGTTTTAAGGACCTCCACTCAGACCTTGGGTCATGGTTTACTAGCCTCCCCCGTACAATTGTTAAATGGATATGTGTCCCAAGAGTCCCATTATGGTCCTCTAGGGACAAAGGGGGGATTGTTAGGCCTGAATAAAGATATAGCAGACAAAACCAGGTATGCCAACCTGACCAAAGTCAGGCTAACAGAGGTTTGTGGGTAATCCCTGAGTGGAAAACACTGAGAAGCAGCAGCATGTCTCACAAGCGCTGGGAAAAAGTGAGATAAGAGAGAAGCTGCATTCCTGGCATAGTACCAGATGTGCTGTGTTCGGGCAGCTCCTTCGAAGAACTGATAAGAGTCCTAGTTTCCCAGCCTCCTTGTTTTCGCTCCCTGGTTTTGTTCTTTGTTTGTTTTTAACTCCCCTACATTTCTAACTTTAGGCATGCATGTATACTAAAGGTGTCTAGTTTCTAGTTGTTAGAAGAAGGGGGTGGGTTGCTCCAGTGAATAATTTATGACGCGACGGAACTGTCTACATAGGCTTATACTAAGATGTAAAGAGCAGGCTGGTTCTCTCTGGAGACGAGCTGCTCTCTATTGATGCGTGCACTTGTCAATAAAGAGCTTTTGATCGGACCTTGCTGGTGTTGCCTGTCTCTCTCGCGGTCAGACAACGAACTTTGCCGTCTGGGTTAGAGTCCCTGACATAAGTATAATCTAATATCTCATTGAAAGGTGACAGGGCCAGAAAGAGTTAATTAACTCACCTCACCGACTGACCTGAACCGTGGGTGAACCTTAAAAACTGGTTAACAAGATATGTAAATGAACAGAGCTTTGAAATGCAAGTCTGCAGTGTTAGAGGTAGAAGGGGAGGTGTTTGCTCAGGTCTTGTGATGTCAGCAAACAAGTCTTGTCTATTGCTCTAGTTTTAATTCAAAGAGCAAAAAAAGAATATTAACATTTATGATGATACTTGAGTGAAATAGTATTATTGTCTGTGTCTCTTTGAAGGTTGTGGTAATCTGTATCTGAACTGTTTGATGGATGTACTAATTGCCAGGATGTTTGGAAGAAGAGTTAAGCCTATTGTTTTCTCAGGCTGAAAGGCTGCTGGAAATGTTTAAGAACCTGGGACACGATCCTTCTTCATCTCAGATCTGCATTGGGTTTCAAGAGGGGGAAACCTTAAGCCACAAGGATTGAGATCCCCAGTCATTGACTGGAGCCACCCTGAATATGGACATTGGATTATAACCTATGGACTATTTCTAAAAGGACTTTTGGCAACTACAAGCTCATCTCTACTTTGTATCTGAACCTCAAAAATTGAATTCAAGTCTATATGTCTATTAATCTTTTAACCAACACTCACTCTCTCTCTTTTCTTTTCTAATAAATTTTAGCTTAGTTAATAAGAATTGGCTATAGCATGTATTTTAGGTAAAATCTAAGTTATAATTGAACCTGGTTATGTGGCTGATCCTTTGGGATCGGAAGAATCTTTTCTTTTATATGATGAAGTAAGATTTTCAGGAATCATCATCATATCTAACAGGTGTGTCTGGACGGAGGCCTGAGGCTGGGTACTTTAAGGGAACTGCGTGGTTTAAACTTCTAAGTAACCAGTGAGGTACTACAGAAGCTGTTTTGTGCTGGCTTGGTAAATCTAAGTATTGAAATAACCAGCAGCGTTTGGGATTTGTCTGCCCTGTTTTGTTTGCAATTCACTCTGATTGAGTGAGCTGAGCTGGCTCCCACGGGCAGCACCGTCACACCTACAGCCAGGCTGCAGAGGTCCGGGGGATCTTAGGGGCCTTGGGGTGCACAGATACCTATGTCTAGGCCATAGCGGTCCCTGGGGGGCTTAGAGAGTTTGGGGGGGACACAGATACCAATCTCCATGCTCTAGGGGTCCCATGGGGGCTTAGAGGGTTCGTGGGGGGCACATATTCCTACATCCAGGCTGTAGGGTTACCAGGGGGGCTTAGGAGGTTAGTGGGGGGCAAAGATACCTACGTCCAGGCTGGAGGCATCCTGGGAGTCTTAGGGGATTTGTGGGGGCCAAAGACACCTATGATGTCCAGGCTGTAGGGGTACCAGTGGGTTTTAGGGGTTCGAGTGGGCACAGATACGTATGTCCAGGCTGTATCGTTCCCAGGGGGGGTTAGAGGTTTCGTGAGGGGCACAGATATCTACGTCCAGATTGCAGATGTCCCGGGAGCGGGGGTTAGGGGGGTTGTGGGAGTGCAAATACCTATGTCCAGGCTGTAGGGGTTCCTGGGGGCTTAGAGGGTTTCTGAGGGGCACATATACCTACGTGCACACTGGAGTGTCGCAAGGGGCTTATGGAGTCTATATGGGGTACAGATACCAATGTTCTGGCTGTATAGGTCCCTCGGGGGCTTAGGGGGTTTGTGGGGGGCACAGATACCTAAGTTCATGCTGGAGGGATCTCTGAGTGTCTTAGGTGTTTGGTGGGAGGCACAGATACCTACGTCCAGGCTGCAGGGGTCTCGGAGGGGCTTAGGGTCTGTCACGGAGTGTGGGGGAGTCCGGTCCTGCACCCCTCTTCCTGGGACTCACAGTGACTCTCAGCCAGCCAGTAAAACAGAAGGTTTATTGGACAACAGGAGCGAAGGATACAGCAGAGCTTGGAGGCACAAGCAGGACCCCACAATCAAGTCCTTCTAGGGGTTCAGGAAACTTAGTTCCCAGTTTGGGAATCCCTGAATTCCAACCACCCAGACCAAAACCGAAACTGAACTAACCCAACTCCCTCCAGCTGGCCATTTCCTGTGTCCAGCTTCCCGGGCAAAGGTGCTGACCCCTCCCCCCGCCTAGCTCAGGTTACAGGCTGAGCACGTGTCCGGTCCTAAAGTCACCCCCTGCTCTCCCATCCCCCACACAGACAGTCCCTACTCCATCACAGTAATGCACAGAGCATTTCCCGCATGGAGCCACAGTGACACCGTGTGGCCACACTGGGTAATGCACAGAGCATTTCCCGCATGGAGCAACAGTGACACCATGTGGCCATGCACGGTAACGCACAGAACATTTCCCATATGGAGCAACTGTGACACCGTGTGGCGAGGCAGGGTAATGCACAGAGCATTTCCCTGCAGGGAGCAACATTGATGCCTTGTGACCACACCAGGTAAAGGACAGAGCATTTCCTGCATGGAGCAACACTGACACCATGTGGCCATGCAGGGAAATGCACAGAGCATTTCCTGGATGGAGCAACAGTGATTCCATGTGGCCACGCAGGGTAATGCACAGAGCATTTCTCTCATAGAGGAACAGTGACAACATGTGGCCATGCAGGGTAATGCACAGAGCATCACGCCTATGTAGAGACTGTAGAGATCCCTGGGGGACTTAGGGGTCGTGGATGGCACAGATAGCTACGTCCAGGCTGGAGAGATTCTGGTGGGCATTAGGGGCTTCATGAGGGGCACAAATATCTACGTCAGGGCTGGAGAGGTCTCTGGATGGCTTAGGGGGTTGTGGTGAGCATAGATACATACGTCCATGCTGTAGTGGTCCCTGGGGGTTTAAGGAGTTGGTAAGGGTCACAGAAACTTAAGTATGGTCTGGAGGGGTCCCTGGGGGACTTAAGGGTTTGTGGTTGCGCAGATACCTACGTACCGGTTGGAGGGGGCCCTGGGGAGCTTTGGGTTTTGTGTGGCGTACACATAGCTATAACCAGGCTGGTGGGGGCCCTATGGGTCTTAGAAGGCTGGTGGGGGCAGAGATACCTATGTAGGGACTGGAGAAGTCCTGGGGAGGGCTTTGGGGGTTCCTGGAAGTCACAAATATCTACGTCCAGGCTGGAGGAGTTCTGGGGGTATTAGGGAGTTGTGCGGGGGCACATATACCTATATCGAGGCTGTAGGGGTCGTGGGGTTGCTTTGGGGAATATTGGGGTACAGATACCTACTTCCATGCTGTAGGGGTCGCTGGGAGGATCAGTGGGTTCGTGAGGGTGCACAGATATCTGCGTCCGGTCTATAGGGATCCTGGGGGGGTCTTAGGGGTTTGTAAGGGGCACAGATACATTCATCCAGGCAAGAGGGGTCCTAGGGACCTTAGTGGGTTCATGCTGGGCACAGATACCTGCGTCTAGGCTGGAGGGGTTTTGGGGTCTTAGGAGGGTTCTGTGGGCACAGATACCTATGTCGATGCTGGAGGGGTCCTGTCATGTCTTAGCGGATTCGTGGGGTCAGAGATACCTACATCTAGGCTGGAGGGGTTCCGGGGGGATTAGGTGTGTTGGGGGGGAACAGATACCTACATCCTGATGGTAGGTGGCCCTGGGTAGCTTAGGCTGTTTTTGTCGGTCACAGATACAAACATCCATGCTGTAGGGGTCCCGAGGGACTTTGTGGGGCTCTAGGGGTCACAGATACCTACCCACAGTCTGGAAGGTTCCTGTGGGTATTAAGGGGTGTGTGGGGCATACAGATGCCTACATCTGGGCTTGTGGGTTCCCTGGGGGGCTTAGAGGTTTGTGGAGAGCACAGATACCATTATCCAGGCTAGATGGGTTCTGGTGGGATTAGGGGGTTGTGGGGGGCACAGATACCTATGTAAGCAGAAGCAGGATGAACTCTACCCTCACATCTGGTGGTGAATTATGGCAAGTGTGGAAAAGGATTTCAGGGTCTGATCATGTTTGCATAGACACACCCACCGTGCGTGACACGGCCACGGCAGCCTGGGATGGTTACTTTGGCAGCTATGGTATCCCCAGTTTATTTGTTGTTGGGGTGTGAGATGTGGAGTGTTGTCACCCTGATTGTGTGGATGAGGAACTGTGAAACAACTTTGAGACAGGGATTCTCACCATCAGTTGAGTGGCACTCACTAGACAAGGGAGTGGGCTCCTTGGGTGAGCTAGAGACACCAATTGCACTTTTTTTCTTTTAACAGTTGAATAGCAGTGTTGATTTTTTATTCTTTTAAAAGTTGAATTTCTAGGTTTTTGAGCTGAAATTACTGAAAAGATGTGTTAGCTTGTGGGGGACTCTGAAACTGTATTGCAGAACACAGTAGTTGACAGACAGGAGCAGTTTGTGGGAGTGGCTCACGGAGTTAGGTGAGTCCAGCAGTTTTGGGGCACAGCTGGAGCAGAACACAGGTGAGCTGGCAGAGCAGCTGGTGGACTGAGCTGAGCAGTTTGTGGGGAAGGCAAAAGCAGAATCCCATGGAGAGGCAGAGCAGTCAGCAGTGGACCACATAAGGTGCCCCTTTCTACTCAGGCTGGCAGGTGGAAAAACCCTGCAGATAGACTCTTGAACTCTGGGGTTGCGCAACTTTGGGTGATTTTGGGGTTGCTGGACTCTTCAAACGTTGGAGATATTGGACTTTGGAGCCTTGGGGTGATTTGGGGATTGCTGGACTCATGAGCCCAGAGAAAAGGACACGGCCTAGTTGAGGTGTTTTCCCAATTTAATGCTATGTTGTTTATCTCACGTTATTAAACATTTTCTGCTACACCCAGACTCTGTGCTTGCGAGAGGGGAAGTATTGCCTCTTTGAGGCACCTAGGAGTGCGTATGTAAAATTTTCCCATGTCACTGGGTGGGGGCTCGAGCTGGTTTGCATTACATTGTAGGCAAGGGACCCCTATGTATTGAACCCAGTCCTTGCTGCTATCAGTTCAGCCTGGCAGAAGGGTTCCACCTACGTCCAGGCTCAAGGGGTCCCTGGGGGGCTTAGGGAGTTCGTGGGGGGCACAGATATCTAGGTCCAGGCTGTAGGGGGTCGGGGGGGGCTCAGGAGTTTGGTGGGGGGCACAGATACCTACGTCCAGGCTGCAGGGGTCCCAGAGGGACTTAGGGGGTGTCACGTAGTGTGGTGGAATCTGGCCCTGCACCCCTCTTCCTGGGACACACAGTGACTCAGCCAGCCAGTAAAACAGAAGGTTTTTTTGGCCAACAGGAACGAAAGATACAGCAGGGCTTTTGGGCACAACCAGGACCCCTCAATCGAGTCCTTCTGGGGGTTCAGGAAGCTTAGTACCCAGTTTGGGATTCCCTGAATTCCAACAACCCAGCTCCAAACCAAAACTGAACTAACTCCCTCCAGCCAGCCCCTTCCTTTATTCAGCTTCCTGGGCAAAAGTGCTGACTCCCTCCCAGCTGCCTAGCTTAAGTTACAGGCTTAGGTCCTGCCCCTCACCTAAAGTCACCTGCTGCTCTCCCATCCCCCACACAGACAGTCCCCACTCCATCACAGTAATGCCCAGAGCATTTCGCGCATGAAGCAACAGTAACTCTGTGTGGTCACGCAGGGTAATGCCCAGAGCATTTCCCCCGTGGAGCAACAGTGACACCATGTGGCCACACAGGGTAATGCACAGAGCATTTCCTGCATGGAGCAAGAGTGACACGGTGTGGCACACAGGGTAATGCACAGAGCATATCCTGCATGGAGCAACAGTGGCACCGTGTGGCCATACAGGGTAATGCACAGAGCATTTCCTGCATGGAGGAACAGTGACACCATGTGGTCATGCAGGGTAATGCACAGAGCGTTTCCTGCATGGAGCAACAGTGGCACCATGTGGTCACACATGGTTATGCACAGAGCATTTCCTGCATGGAGCAACAGTGACACCACGTGGCCACACAGTGTAATGCACAGAGCATCGCATCTACGTGGAGGCTGTAGAGATCCCTCGAGGGCTTACGTGGGTTCGTAGGGTCACAGTTATCTACATCCAGTATGGGTGGGACCCTGGGAGAGTTAGGGGGGTTGTGAGGGGCATAGGTAGTTGCGTCCAGGCTGTAGAGGTCCTGGTGGGGATTAAAGGCTTCCTGGAGGACAGCAATATCTATGTCCAGGCTGAAGGGTTCCCTGGACGCTTAGGGGGTTGTGGTGAGCACAGTGATCCCTGGGGGTATAGGGACTTGGTGAGGGGCACAGATACCTATGTATGTCCTGGAGGGGTCACTGGGGGGGGCTTAGTGGTACTGTAGGAGACACTGATACCTACGTCCAGGCTATAGGCATTCTGGGGGGGCTTAGGGCTTTGGGGGGGCACAGATACCTACATCCAGGCTGGAGGGGTCCCGGGGGGCTTAGGTGGTTTGTGGGGAGGGGCACAGATATGTACATCCAGGCTGAAGAGGTTCCGGAGAGGATTAGGGGTTTTTGCGGATGGCAGAGATACCTATCTCCATACTCTAGGGGTCCCGGGGGGCTTAGGGTTTTTTGGGAGGCACAGATATCTATGTCCAGGTTGGAGTGGTTCCTGGGGGGTTAGGGAGTTCCTGGGGGGCACAGATACCTAGGTCCATGCTGTAGGGTTCCCTGGGTGGATTAGGGGTTTTCTGGGTGGCAGAGATACCTACGTCTAGGCTGTAGGGGTCCCTGGGAGGCTTAGGGGGTCTGTGGGGGGCAGAGATACCTACTTCCAGGCAATAGGTCTTCCTGGGGGAATTAGTGTGTTGGGGGGGCACAGATACCTAGGTTCAGGCTGGAGGGTTCCCGGGGGGGGGGATTACGCTGTTTGTGTTGGGCACAGATATCTGCATCCAGGCTGGAGTGGTCCCTGGGGGGGCTAAAGCGGTTTCTGGTGGGCACAGATAACT
The DNA here is from genome assembly GCF_025201925.1 of Gopherus flavomarginatus. Classification (NCBI taxonomy): domain Eukaryota; kingdom Metazoa; phylum Chordata; order Testudines; family Testudinidae; genus Gopherus; species Gopherus flavomarginatus. Next base: position 2,823,258 of record NW_026115064.1, on the reverse strand, counting down.
ACCTCCAGTCTGGAGGGGTTTCTCGGCACTTAGGGGTTGTGGGGGGCACAGATACTTCCATCCAGACTAGAAGGTCCCTGGGGGGCTTAGCGGGTTCATGTGGGGCACAGATACCTAAGTCCAGGCTGGATGGGTCCAGGGGGGGCTTATGGGGTTCAGGGAGCACAGATGCTTATCTCTAGGCTATAGGGGTCTCTGGTGGGCTTCGGGGGTTTTGGGGGGCCCCAGATACCTAAGTCCATGCTGTAGGCTTCCCTACAGGTGCTTAGGGGTTCGTGGGGTGCACAGATACTTATGTCCAGTCTGGAAGGGACAGGGGGGGTTGGGGTTTCATGAGGGGCACAGATACAAACCTCCAGGCTGTAGGAGTCCCAGGGAGGCTGTGGGGGTACAGATACCTACATCAAGTCTGGATGGGTCCTGGGGGTTATAGGGGGCTTGTGGGGGGCACAGATACCTAGGTACAGGCTGTCGGTGTCCCGAGGAGATTAGGCGGTTCACTGGGGGCTCAGATACATCCAGGCTGGATGTGTCCCGAGGAGCTTAGGGGGTTTGTGGGGTGCTCAGACACCTGTGTCCAGGCTGTAGGGGTCCCTGGGGGCTTAGGGGGTTCGTGGGGGTCACAGGTAGTTACGTCCAGGCTGAAGGGGTAATGGGAGTGCTTAAGTGATCAGGGCTGACACAGATACCTACGTCCAGGGTCTAGGGGAGGCAGGAGAAGTGAAGCGGCCATGGTGTGCTTTCAAGTAGGGATAATAATGATCCACTCTTACCTACCTCATGGTGGGTGGAGGATGGGGATCCATTGGAGAGTGTCACTAAGAGTAGTGCATAATATGAGGTGTCCCATCGTTTACCAGAGCAGATTATGACATAATAGATTAACTGAAACAGTCTTTTTTATTTGCATTTTTTTATTTTGGAATTGTTAAGAGCAGCAATGACTTAGCTCAGACTGAAGCATCTTATCTAATTTTCAAGATCTAAGTGTCTCCTCCTTGTGTGTGATGACACAATTTAACACACTGTGACAAACAGGAGATGCTTTTGTTTTGCAATAAAATCTTTTTGCAAAGAAATTCCATCTCACTTGTTATGATTTTGAGAAACAAACTGGTTTAGTCTGAATGGGATATTTGGACAGAAACGGTTGGAATGAAATTTTCCAACCATCTCAGTTCCTGAGCTCTATCCCTGCCTCTGGGGGGATTTGTTGTCTGTTAGAACAGGAGTCTGACTGGCGGCTTCTCTTTCTGGCTCTGCCACCACCTTGCTGTGTAGGCCCTTGGGTAGGTCACCTCCCTTCTCTGTACCTCAGGCTCCTCCCATTTGTCCAATGGGAACAGGGACAGTTCTCGAATTCTGGGCAGTTGTGAGCCTGAGTGAGAAAAGGGGTGTTGAAGCCCTCTGTGAAGAAGAAAGGGGAGTTTCACGGTGTTTTTGCACCAAGGAATTCTAAACCAAAACTGAACTAACTCCCTCGAGTCCTTCTGGGGGTTCAGGAAGCTTAGTTCCCAGTTTGGGATTCTCTGAATTCCAACTACCCAGCTCCAAACCAAAACTGAACTAACTCCCTCCAGCCGACCCCTTCCTGTGTCCAGCTTCCCGGGCAAAGGTGCTCACTCTCTCAGCCCTGCCTAGCTCGAGTTACAGGCTTAGGTCCTGTCCCTCACCTCTCCCATCCCCCACACAGACAGTCCCCACTCCATCACAGTAATGCCCAGAGCATTTCGCGCATGGAACAACAGTGACACCATGTGGCCACGCAGGGTAATGCACAGAGCATTTCCTGCATGGAGCAACAGTGACACTGTGTGGCCACTCAGGGTAATGCACAGAGCATCACACCTACGTAGAGGCTGTAGAGATCCCTGGGGGCTTAGGGGTCATGGGAGGTACAGATAGCTACGTCCAAGCTGGAGGAATTCTGGGGGGCTTAAGGGGGTTCGTAGGGTCACAGATACCTACGTCCAGGATGGTCGGGACTCTGGGGGAGTTAGGGGGGTTGTGGGGGGCATAGGTACTTGCGTCCAGGGTGTAGAGGTCCTGGTGGGGATTAAGGGCTTCCTGGAGGACACCAATATCTACGTCCGGGCTGGAGAGGTCCCTGGACGGCTTAGAGGTTGTGGTGAGCACAGTGATCCCTGGGGGTTTAGGAACTTGGTGAGGGGCACAGATACCTATGTTTGTCCTGGAGGGGTCCCTGGGGGGGCTTAGTGGTATTGTAGGGGACACAGATGCCTACGTCCAGGCTATCGGCATTCTGGGGGGGGGTTAGGGCTTTGGGGGGGCACAGATACCTACATCCAGGCTGGAGGGGTCCCGGGGGGCTTAGGGGGGTTGTGGGGGGCACAGCTATGTACGTCCAGGCTGGAGAGGTTCCAGGGAGTATAAGGAATTTTTGTGGACAGCAGAGATACCTATCTGCAGGATCTAGGGGTCGCTGGGGGGCTTAGGGTTTTTTTTGGGAGGCACAGATAACTATGTCCAGGTTGGAGTGGTTCCTGGGGGTTTAGGGGGTTCCTGGGGGGCACAGATACCTAGGTCCATGCTGTAGGGTTCCCCGGGTGGATTAGGGGTTTTCTGAGGGGTACAGATACATACGTCTAGGCTGTAGGGGTCCCTGGGAGGCTTAGGGGGTTTGTGGGGGGCAGCGATACCTAAGTCCAGGCAATAGGGCTTCCAGGGGGAATTAGTGTGTTGGGGGGGCACAGATACCTAGATCCAGGCTGGAGGGTTCCCGATGGTGGGGGGCTTAGGGGTCCCTGGTGGGCTTAGGGGGTTTTGGGGGGCCCCAGATACCTAAGTCCATGCTGTAGGGGTCCCTACAGGTGCTTATGGGTTCATGGGGTGCACAGATACTTATGTCCAGGCTGGAGGGGGCAGGGGGGGTTGGGGTTTCATGGGGGGCACAGATACGAACCTCCAGGCTGTAGGAGTCCCAGGGGGGCTGTGGGGGTACAGATACCTACATCTAGTCTGGATGGGTCCTGGGGGTTATAGGGGGTTTGTAGGGGGCACAGATACCTAGGTACAGGCTGTCGGTGTCCCGAGGAGATTAGGCGGTTCACTGGGGGCTCAGATACATCCAGGCCGGATGTGTCCCGAGGAGTTTAGGGGGTTCGTGTGGTGCTCAGACACCTGTGTCCAGGCTGTAGGGTTCCCTGGGGGCTTAGGGGGTTCTTGGGGGTCACAGGTAGTTACGTCCAGGCTGAAGGGGTAATGGGAGTGCTTAAGGGATCGGGGCTGACACAGATACCTACGTCCAGGGTCTAGGGGTCCCGAGGGGATTGGGGGTTGAGGGGGGAACAGATACCTACGTCATAGCTGGAGGTGTCTTGGGTGGTTTAGGAGGTTCGTTGGAGTCACAGATACCTAAGTCCAGGCTGTAGGGGTTCCTGGGGCATTCGGGGATTTCTGGGGGTCACAGATACCTACGTGCAGACTAGAGGGGTCCCAGAGGTCTTAGGAGAATTATGGGGGTCACAGATACCTACATGCAGACTGGAGGGGTCCTGGAGCGCTTAGGAGATTTATGGGGGGCACAGATACCAACATACTGGCTGTAAAGGTCCCTGGGGGGCTTTGTGGGTTCGGAGGGCACAGATACCAATGTCCTGGCTGTAGATGTTCCTGGGGTACATAGAGGGGCTGTGGTCGCACATAACCCTACATCCAGGCTGTCGGGGTCCCGGGGGCCCCTGGCCAAATTGGGTCCCTCTGGAAAAGTCTCCCTCACGGTGGCCCCAGGGCTGGAGGAGCTCCCACTCCCTGATATGGCGCAGAGGCTGCAGCACGGGCACAGAGCTTCTCTGGTGTCAGGGCCACAGCGGGGCAGGGGTAAAGGAGTGAGACCAGAGAAGCTCTGTGCCCCTGCTGCAGCCCCCAGGTAATAGAAGGGAGTGGGAGCTCTTCCAGCCCTGAGGCCACCGTGGAGGAACATCTACAGCCAGGACATTGGTATCTGTCATACATTAGAAGCAAGAGGAAGACTAAGGACAGGGTAGGCCCACTGCTCAGTGAGGAGGGGGAAACAGTAACGGGAGACTTGGAAATGGCAGAGATGCTTAATGACTTCTTTGTTTCGGTCTTCACTGAGAAGTCTGAAGGAATGTCTAGTATAGTGAATGCTTACGGGAAGAGGGTAGGTTTAGAAGAGAAAATAAGGAAAGAGCAAGTAAAAAATCACTTAGAAAAGTTAGATGCCTGCAAGTCACCAGGGCCTGATGAAATGCATCCTAGAATACTCAAGGAGTTAATAGAGGAGGTATCTGAGCCTCTAGCTATTATCTTTGGGAAATCATGGGAGACGGGGGAGATTCCAGAAGACTGGAAGGGGGCAAATATAGTGCCCATCTATAAAAAGGGAAATAAAAACAATCCAGGAAACTACAGACCAGTTAGTTTAACTTCTGTGCCAGGGAAGATAATGGAGCAGGTAATCAAAGAAATCATCTCCAAACACTTGGAAGGTGGTAAGGTGATAGGGAATAGCCAGCATGGATTTGTAAAGAACAAATCGTGTCAAACTAATCTGATAGCGTTCTTTGATAGGATAACGAGCCTTGTGGATAAGGGAGAAGCGGTGGATGTGATTTACCTAGACTTTAGTAAGGCATTTGATACGGTCTCGCATGATATTCTTATAGATAAACTAGGAAAGTACAATTTAGATGGGGCTACTATAAGGTGGGTGCATAACTGGCTGGATAACCGTACTCAGAGAGTAGTTGTTAATGGCTCCCAATCCTGCTGGAAAGGTATAACAAGTGGGGTTCCGCAGGGGTCTGTTTTGGGACCGGATCTGCTCAATATCTTCATCAACGATTTAGATGTTGGCATAGAAAGTACGCTTATTAAGTTTGCGGATGATACCAAACTGGGAGGGATTGCAACTGCTTTGGAGGACAGGGTCAAAATTCAAAATGATCTGGACAAATTGGAGAAATGGTCTGAGGTAAACAGGATGAAGTTCAATAAAGATAAATGCAAAGTGCTCCACTTAGGAAGGAACAATCAGTTTCATACATACAGAATGGGAAGAGACTGTTTAGGAAGGAGTATGGCAGAAAGAGATCTAGGGGTCGTAGTGGACCACAAGCTTAATATGAGTCAACTTTTAAGAGAATAAAAAATCAACACTGCTATTCAACTGTTAAAAGAAAAAAAGTGCAATTGGTGACTCTAGCTCACCCAAGGAGCCCACTCCCTTGTCTAGTGAGTGCCACTCAACTGATGGTGAGAATCCCTGTCTCAAAGCTGTTTCACAGTTCCTCATCCACACAATCAGGGTGACAACACTCCACATCTCACACCCCAACAACAAATAAACTGGGGATACCATAGCTGCCAAAGTAACCATCACAGGCTGCCGTGGCCGTGTCACGCACGGTGAGTGTGTCTATGCAAACATGATCAGACCCTGAAATCCTTTTCCACACTTGCCATAATTCACCACCAGATGTGAGGGTAGAGTTCATCCTGCTTCTGCTTACATAGGTATCTGTGCCCCCCACAACCCCCTAATCTCACCAGAACCCATCTAGCCTGGATAATGGTGTGTGTGCTCTCCACAAACCTCTAAGCCCCCCAGGGAACCCACAAGCCCAGATGTAGGCATCTGTATGCCCCACACACCCCTTAATACCCACAGGAACCTTCCAGACTGTAGGTAGGTATCTGTGACCCCTAGAGCCCCACAAAGTCCCTCGGGACCCCTACAGCATGGATGTTTGTATCTGTGACCGACAAAAACCGCCTAAGCTACCCAGGGCCACCTACCATCAGGATGTAGGTATCTGTTCCCCCCCCAAACACACCTAATCCCCCCAGAAACCCTCCAGCCTAGATGTAGGTATCTCTGACCCCACGAATCTGCTAAGACATGACAGGACCCCTCCAGCATCGACATAGGTAACTGTGCCCACACAACCCTCCTAAGACCCCCAAAACCCCTCCAGCCTAGACGCAGGTATCTGTGCCCAGCATGAACCCCCTAAGGTCCCTAGGACCCCTCTTGCCTGGATGAATGTATCTGTGCCCCTTACAAACCCCTAAGCCCCCCCCAGGATCCCTATAGACCGGACGTAGATATCTGTGCACCCTCACGAACCCACTGATCCTCCCAGCGACCCCTACAGCATGGAAGTAGGTATCTGTACCCCAAAATTCCCCAAAGCAACCCCAGGACCCCTACAGCCTCGATATAGGTATCTGTGCCCCCGCACAACTCCCTAATACCCCCAGAACTCCTCCAGCCTGGACGTAGATATTTGTGACTTCCAGGAACCCCCAAAGCCCTCCCCAGGACTTCTGCAGTCCCTACATAGGTATCTCTGCCCCCCACCAGCCTTCTAAGACCCATAGGGCCCCCACCAGCCTGGTTATAGCTATGTGTACGCCACACAAACCCCCTAAGCGCCCCAGGGCCCCCTCCAACCGGCACGTAGGTATCTGCGCAACCACAAACCCTTAAGTCCCCCAGGGACCCCTCCAGACCATACGTAGGTTTCTGTGACCCTTACCAACTCCTTAAACCCCCAGTGACCACTACAGCATGGACGTATGTATCTATGCTCACCACAACCCCCTAAGCCATCCAGGGACCTCTCCAGCCCTGACATAGATATTTGTGCCGCTCATGAAGCTCCTAATGCCCACCAGAATGTCTCCAGCCTGGACGTAGCTATCTGTGCCCCCCATGACCCCTAAGTCCCCCAGGGATCTCTACAGCCTCTACATAGGCGTGATGCTCTGTGCATTACCCTGCATGGCCACATGTTGTCACTGTTCCTCTATGAGAGAAATTCTCTATGCATTACCCTGCATGGCGACATGGAATCACTGTTGCTCCATCCAGGAAATGCTCTGTGCATTACCTGGTGTGGTCACAAGGTATCAATGTTGCTTCATGTGGGAAATGCTCTGTGCATTACCCTGCGTGGCCACACGGTGTCACTCTTGCTCCATGCAGGAAATGCTCTGTGTATTACCCTGTGTGGCCACACGGTGTCACTCTTGCTCCATGCAGGAAATGCTCTGTGCATTACCCTGTGTGGCCACATGGTGTCACTGTTGCTGCACAGGGGAAATGCTCTGGGCATTACCCTGCATGGCCACACAGTGTTACTGTTGCTCCATGCGCGAAATGCTCTGGGCATTACTGTGATGGAGTGGGGACTGTCTGTGTGGGGGATGGGAGAGCAGCGGGTGACTTTAGGTGAGGGACAGGACCTAAGCCCGTAACTTAAGCTAGGCAGCGGGCAGGGGGTCAGCACCTTTGCCCAGGAAGCTGAATAAAGGAAGGGGCTGGCTGGAGGGAGTTAGTTCAGTTTTGGTTTGGAGCTGGGTTGTTGGAATTCAGGGAATCCCAAACTGGGAACTAAGCTTCCTGAACCCCCAGAAGGACTCGATTGAGGGGTCCTGGTTGTGCCCAAAAGCCCTGCTGTATCCTTCATTCCTGTTGGCCAAAAAAACCTTCTGTTTTACTGGCTGGCTGATTCACTGAGTGTCCCAGGAAGAGGGGTGCAGGGCCAGATTCCACCACAATACTTGACACCCCCTAAGTCCCTCTGGAACCCCTGCAGCGTGGACGTATGTATCTATGCTCACCACAACCCCCTAAGCCATCCAGGGACCTCTCCAGCCCTGACGTAGATATTTGTGCCCCTCATGAAGCCCCTAATGCCCACCAGAATGTCTCCAGCCTGGACGTAGCTATCTGTGCCCCCCACGACCCCTAAGCCCCCCAGGGATCTCTACAGCCTCTACATAGGCGTGATGCTCTGTGCATTACCCTGCATGGCCACATGTTGTCACTGTTCCTCTATGAGAGAAATGCTCTGTGCATTACCCTGCGTGGCCACATGGAATCACTGTTGCTCCATCCAGGAAATGCTCTGGGCATTTCCCTGCATGGCCACATGGTGTCACTGCTGCTCCATGCAGGAAATGCTCTGTCCATTAGCTGGTGTGGTCACAAGGCGTCAATGTTGCTCCATGTGGGAAATGCTCTGTGCATTACCCTGCCTGGCCACATGGTGTCACAGCTGCTCCATATGCGAAATGTTCTGTGCGTTACCGTGCGTGGCCACATGGTGTCACTGTTCCTCCACGCGGGAAATGCTCTGTGCATTACTGTGATGGAGTAGGGACTGTCTGTGTGGGGGATGGGAGAGCAGGGGGTGACTTTAGGACCGGACACGTGCTCAGCCTGTAACCTGAGCTAGGCGGGGGGAGGGGTCAGCACCTTTCCCCGGGAAGCTGGACACAGGAAATGGCCAGCTGGAGGGAGTTGGGTTAGTTCAGTTTCGGTTTTTGTCTGGGTGGCTGGAATTCAGGGATTCCCAAACTGGGAACTAAGTTTCCTGAACCCCTAGAAGGACTTGATTGTGGGGTCCTGCTTGTGCCTCCAAGCTCTGCCGTATCCTTCGCTCCTGTTGTCCAATAAACCTTCTGTTTTACTGGCTGGCTGAGAGTCACTGTGAATCCCAGGAAGAGGGGTGCAGGACCGGATTCCCCCACACTCCGTGACAGACCGTAAGCCCCTCCGAGACCCCTGCAGCCTGGACGTAGGTATCTGTGCCTCCCACCAAACACCTAAGACACTCAGAGATCCCTCCAGCCTGAACTTAGGTATCTGTGCCCCCCACAAACCCCCTAAGCCCCCGAGGGACCTATACAGCCAGAACATTGGTATCTGTTCCCCATATAGACTCCATAAGCCCCTTGCGACACTCCAGTGTGCACGTAGGTATATGTGCCCCTCAGAAACCCTCTAAGCCCCCAGGAACCCCTACAGCCTGGACATAGGTATTTGCACTCCCACAACCCCCCTAACCGCCCCCTCCCGGGACATCTACAATCTGGACGTAAATATCTGTGCCCCTCACGAAACCTCTAACCCCCCCTGGGAACGATACAGCCTGGACATACGTATCTGTGCCCACTCGAACCCCTAAAACTCACTGGTACCCCTACAGCCTGGACATCATAGGTGTCTTTGGCCCCCACAAATCCCCTAAGACTCCCAGGATGCCTCCAGCCTGGACGTAGGTATCTTTGCCCCCCACTAACCCCCTAAGCCCCCCTGGTAACCCTACAGCCTGGATGTAGGAATATGTGCCCCCCACGAACCCTCTAAGCCCCCATCGGACCATAGAGCATGGAGATTGGTATCTGTGTCCCCCCCAAACTCTCTAAGCCCCCCAGGGACCGCTATGGCCTGGACATAGGTATCTGTGCACCCCAAGGCCCCTAAGATCCCCCGGACCTCTGCAGCCTGGCTGTAGGTGTGACGGTGCTGCCCGTGGGAGCCAGCTCAGCTCACTCAATCAGAGTGAATTGCAAACAAAACAGGGCAGACAAATCCCAAACGCTGCTGGTTATTTCAATACTTAGATTTACCAAGCCAGCACAAAACAGCTTCTGTAGTACCTCACTGGTTACTTAGAAGTTTAAACCACGCAGTTCCCTTAAAGTACCCAGCCTCAGGCCTCCGTCCAGACACACCTGTTAGATATGATGATGATTCCTGAAAATCTTACTTCATCATATAAAAGAAAAGATTCTTCCGATCCCAAAGGATCAGCCACATAACCAGGTTCAATTATAACTTAGATTTTACCTAAAATACATGCTATAGCCAATTCTTATTAACTAAGCTAAAATTTATTAGAAAAGAAAAGAGAGAGAGTGAGTGTTGGTTAAAAGATTAATAGACATATAGACTTGAATTCAATTTTTGAGGTTCAGATACAAAGTAGGGATGAGCCTGTAGTTGCCAAAAGTCCTTTTAGAAATAGTCCATAGGTTATAATCCAATGTCCATATTCAGGGTGGCTCCAGTCAATGACTGGGGATCTCAATCCTTGTGGCTTAAGGTTTCCCCCTCTTGAAACCCAAAGCAGATCTGAGATGAAGAAGGATCGTGTCCCAGGTTCTTAAACATTTCCAGCAGCCTTTCAGCCTGAGAAAACAATAGGCTTAACTCTTCTTCCAAACATCCTGGCAATTAGTACATCCATCAAACAGTTCAGATACAGATTACCACAACCTTCAAAGAGACACAGACAATAATACTATTTCACTCAAGTATCATCATAAATGTTAATATTCTTTTTTTGCTCTTTGAATTAAAACTAGAGCAATAGACAAGACTTCTTTGCTGACATCACAAGACCTGAGCAAACACCTCCCCTTCTACCTCTAACACTGCAGACTTGCATTTCAAAGCTCTGTTCATTTACATATCTTGTTAACCAGTTTTTAAGGTTCACCCACGGGTCAGGTCAGTCGGTGAGGTGAGTTAATTAACTCTTTCTGGCCCTGTCACTTTTCAATGAGATATTAGATTATACTTATGTCAGGGACTCTAACCCAGACGGCAAAGTTCGTTGTCTGACCGCGAGAGAGACAGGCAACACCAGCAAGGTCCGATCAAAAGCTCTTTATTGACAAGTGCACGCATCAATAGAGAGCAGCTCATCTCCAGAGAGAACCAGCCTGCTCTTTACATCTTAGTATAAGCCTATGTAGACAGTTCCGTCGCGTCATAAATTATTCACTGGAGCAACCCACCCCCTTCTTCTAACAACTAGAAACTAGACACCTTTAGTATACATGCATGCCTAAAGTTAGAAATGTAGGGGAGTTAAAAACAAACAAAGAACAAAACCAGGGAGCGAAAACAAGGAGGCTGGGAAACTAGGACTCTTATCAGTTCTTCGAAGGAGCTGCCCGAACACAGCACATCTGGTACTATGCCAGGAATGCAGCTTCTCTCTTATCTCACTTTTTCCCAGCGCTTGTGAGACATGCTGCCGCTTCTCAGTGTTTTCCACTCAGGGATTACCCACAAACCTCTGTTAGCCTGACTTTGGTCAGGTTGGCATACCTGGTTTTGTCTGCTATATCTTTATTCAGGCCTAACAATTATAATGTCACAGTCGCGGTGAGTTGACTGCTGCAGCTCCCCGTAGACTCTGCCTGCGCCTCTCACCGAGCTGGAGTACAGCAGTCGAGGGGAGAGCACTCAATGTATTGCATCTACACTAGACGCGATATATCAACCCCCGCTGGATCGATCGCTGCCCACCGATTCGGCAGGTGGTATAGACATACCCCGAGTATCTGGTGATCGGAGCTGGACCCCCGAGGGGGACACATTGAAGGAACTCAGGGGTTAAGGTGCCTCTATTGTCAACTGTCAGGGCTGCTGTGGCTCAGAGGAGGGTGCTTGACTGCCTGGCAGGCTTAGGCGCCGCAAGCCTTGGAGGTGGGAGAAGTGAAGCGGCCACGGCGTGCTCGGGGTGCTCGTGCTCGGAGCAGGGGTGAGCTCGGGCGACGGGGGTGCCGCAGGGCAGAGCAGGAGAGTTGCCACAAGAGGGGGGAGCTGCCACGGGTGGGGCGCCTCAGGGCAGGGGTGCGGGGGGGGGGAGGGTGCAAGGTGTAAGTTTCGCCTAGGGCATGAAACTTCCTTGCAACGGCCCTGCCCCACGCCCTGCCTGCAGCCAGCCCTGCACTCCATGCCCTGCCCTGCCGGCAGTCAGCCACTGTCTCCAGCCAGCCCTGCACCTTCTGCTTTGCCTGCACCAGCCGCATCCTCCCTGCCCTGTCTCCAGCCAACCCCTGATGCACCCCCCTGCCTGAAGCCAGCCAGCCACGCAGCCCTTGCCCTGCCTGAAGCCAGACCCTACCTCCAGCCAACCCCACATCCACTGGTGCCCTGCACTTCCCAGGGCAGTAACCCTGCACATCTGCTTCAATGAGGGGGGCAGGGAGCAGCTGGGACCCACACATGTGCACACCATAGGGTGCCCAGACAGCAAGTGTGAAAAATCGGGACGGCGTGGGGGGTAATAGGATCCTAGATAAGACCCCAAAATTCGGACTGTCCCTATAAAATTGGGACATCTGGTCACCACAGCACACCCCCAGGACTCCTGAGTTCCATTGCTGGGTTTCCTATTGGTTCCTCTGCTGGTTGTTTTCCTTTTCCTGGGGACTTTGGGCAAGTTGCTCCCCACTCTCGGGCTCTGTCCCCAGCAGTCAAATGGGGATTTCATACCTTCCCGCTATTGGAAAGTGCTGGGAGAATCCCCCAGCAAAAGCTGCTCTGACAGTGCTAAGCAGCATCTGACCATTCAAGGTCGGAGCTCACTGCCCAGGAGGAGTGCTTGGCTCTGGGGTTTCACTTCAGCCCAGTGTAGAGAGAGAGCCCTAACCATGGAGTTTGGCTCAAGAAGACCAAGTCTCCAATTTGTTAAGGGTGTTTTGAATTTCAATCCTGTGCTCCAAAGTGCTTGGTGTCAGTTGTAAACTTTAGGAGCATGCTCTCCACTCCATTTTCCAAATCATTCATGAAAATATAGAATAGTACCTGACACCGGACTGATCCCTGCCAGACCCACTAGGTTCACCCTCCCCGTTGGGCAGCTAAACATGGAGAAGGGCTCCTGGAGTCTTGGCTTTCAACCAGCTCTGCACCCACATTACACTGATTGCAGCTGGACTACATTTCCCTCGTTTGCTTCTGAGAATGTCCTATGGGACTGTGTCGAAAGCCTTAGTAACACCAAGCTAGATCCCATCTATTGTTTACTCACCTCTACCAGGCCCAGAACCCTGCCAAAGAAGGAAAGAGGATTGGTTTGGAATGATTTGTTCTTGACAATTCCACGCTCACTAGTCAGAAGAACCAAATCATCCTGTAGGTGCTGCTGACAAACTGAGTGTTTAAGAATGTATTGCAGGATCTCTCCAGCTATGGCAGTCAGGCTAGCTAGTCTGTAAGTCCCAGAGGTCTTTTTGTTCTCCTTTGAAAGATAGGTCCTGTCTTGTTCATGGATGGGAAGATGTTCTTTTTCAGGGGTCTCAGACGAGAACTGGGGCACAACACCTGGTTTGTTAAGGCCACAAAAACGGAGGCAGGAACCTCTTCTCTGCTGCTGGCAAAGAACCACAGGTACCTAAAAGATAGGGACTCACATCTTTGAATGGGCTTTAAAAAGGCAGTGGTTAATAAGTTTGGCCCCGACCATTTCTTGTTTCCACAGACTAGACATTTTAGCAAACTTTAGAATTCCTTGGTGCTAAACACTGTGAAACTCCCCTTTCTCCTTCCCAGAGGGCTTTAATACCCCTTATCTCACTTGGGCTCTAAACTGCCCATAGTTCGAGAACTGTTCCTGTTCCGATTGGACAGATGGGAGAAGGGAAGTGACCTACCCAAGGCCTACACAACAAGGCGATGGCAGAGCCAGAAAGAGAAGCAACCAGTTCTGACTCCTGTTCTAACAGATGAAAACACCCCAGAGCCCAGGAATCGAGATGGTGGGAAAATTTCATTCAAACCGTTTCTGTCCGAAAATCCCATTTAGACTAAACCAGTTTGTTTCTCAAAATCATAACAAGTGGGATGAAAGATCTTTGCAAAAATATTTTGTTGCAAAACAAAAGCATCTCCTCTTTGTCAGAGTGTGTTAAATTGTCTCCTCGCACACAAAGAGGAGACACTTACATCTCAACCATTAGATAAGATGCTTCAATCTGAGCTAAGTCGTTGCTACTATTAACAAATTCAAAATAAAAAAATACAAATAAAATAGACGATTTCAGCTAATCTATTATGTCATAATCTGGGAAACTTCATATTATGCACTACTTCTAGTGACACTCCCAAATGGATCCGCATCCTTCACCCACCATGAGGTAGGTAAGAGCGGATCATTATTATCCCTACTTGAAAGAGGGAGAAGCTCAGGCTGAGAAAGGAGAATTGACTTGTCTTAGGTCACACAGCCCGTCAGAGGCAGTGTTGGGAATAGGACCAAAGAGCCCTGATTTTCAAACAAACCATCGGATCTTGAATTTCAGACATTGAATGACCTGAATACTGTGCTCTCAGATGAGCTCCAGACCAACAACAGTGACAGTAATTATTCAGCAAGTATTTGAGGAGAACTGCAATGTTAGAGGGAATCATCAACTGCTCAGAGACAATTAATGCAGAGAAGCAGCAAAATTAATCAAAGATAGAACTGGTTCTGACTTATTTACTTGATCTTAAAAGAGAACAACAAGGACCTGAGTCTCCTCCCTGTCAACATCCCCCTGCTCAACCAATCAGGGTAGAGACGGAGGACGGGAGGCTGAGGGTTCTCACCAGAGAGCCCAAAGGATGGCCCAGGTCACCGGTGGGGATCACTGCCCAAGCACTATTTCAGTCCCACATTTTTGGGTGGACCTTCCATAGTGGGAGCTGCAGAGGACTTCCCTGCAACACACACACACACACCTCCGTCCTGTTGTTGGGAAGGGAACAGGAGAAAGGACAAAAGAAGCAAGAGAAGAGGAGGGAGGGATGGAGGAAGAGGTGAAACAAAAAGGACAAACCCTAATGTCCCCAGCGATTCTAAGGGACAAAATCCCAGGTGCGCAATAAAATTCTGCCTCCTTAAGCTCGTGTTTTCCATGCCTAGAATTCACTTGTCACCAGATAGATCAGACTGAACAGGTTTCAAACCTCCAGGAGGCTCTTACCTTCTAAACAGGGATGGCTGTTTTCTAGTAAAATCACTACAAGGGAAGGAGGAAACTCGGAAGAGGTTCCTCCTGGCGCTCACGTCCATGACGCCAAATAATCTCTCAGTCCTCAAAGAGAGACCTGGAGAAGGAAACGTGCTGAAGCAAAGCCACAGAGGTCTCTGAGGTTTCCCTGGCCCCTCGCCCCTGTCCTGCCTGGCTGATGTCAGCATCTCTCTGTGAGGTCACCACCTCCCCACCACCTTTGACCAATAGTCTGAGGTCCTGCAAACGGCCTTTGTGATGTCACTGCCACACCCCTCCCTTGCTGGGCTAATGTCCTGCCCCTGGCCAGGCACTTTGGAGGTTTGAGCTACTCCCTGTGGATCACCCCACTCAAGGAGCGTTCGTTCTAGGCAGCAAGCCGGCTAGACAGGAAAACATCAGACGCTGCTCCCAATGCTACACTCAGTTTTTCAGAAATTAGTCGACTTCATGGTCAGAAGACACCATTAGAGCATCTAACCTGCATATCACAGGCCTCCTCTATGACATAACAGCTACTTTGGGGGCAAACACATTCCAGAAAGGCATCTAGTCTTCATTAAATGACATCAGGAGATGGTGAATCCACCACTTTCCTTGGTAGCTTGCTCCTGTGGTGAATCATCCTCGCTGTTGACTATTGTGCCTCAGTTGTAATATGAATTTGTCTCTTTTCACTTTCCAGCCATTGGGTCTTGTTATGCCTTTCTCTGCTCCATTCAAGAGCCCGTAAATACCCAATCTTTTCTCTCCATTAAGGCCCTTCAACATTTCAATGAAATCACCGTTCAATCTTCTTTTGATAAGCTAAACAGGTTGAGCTCTTTCAATAGCTCACTGGAAGGCATTTTTCTCCAGCCCTCAGAACATTTGGTGGCTCTTTGCTGCCCTAGCTCCAATTTCACAACATCTTTTTCAAATGAGGATACCAGAACTGGAGGCAGTATAAAGGTTGTATAAAGGTAAAATTAAATAGGTTGCAGAGGAGTTTTTTTTAATTTCGGCTTTTGTTGCTAAAAATTTTGTCTCTCTGCGGTGAGAAAAAACACTCCCCGAATGCCAAAATTTGAGCCATGAAAAGCGGCAGTGTGAACAGCGCATCATAGGTGGAGCTGTGCTCCCGGTGACAAAGCTCCTGCCCCTCATTGGAGGTAGTTTGGCTTTGTTGCCGGGGAAGCTCTCTCTCAGCGATAAGGACGGCCACACAGCGCACCTTACAATGGCATGGTTAGAGTGGCACAGCTGCACCGTGGTAAGGTGCGCGGTGTAGACACAGCTCAGAGCTGGGGAAAGCCGACAGGCGCTGAGGAGCACAGGGTTCAGACAGAGACATCCGTTAGGAGAGGAACTATTCACAGGGATTCTCTATAGCCTAGTAAGGTGGAGAGGATGGAAGATGATAATGTACAGGTAGGTTCTGATGAGAAACAGTGAAATGAAAGAGTCTCTCTCAATTACATCATGTAATAGCAGACAGCTAAAATGGGACACATTTTAGAAGTGCTTAAATACAAACGCTAAACGTCTAAGTACTAAGACTGGTGAATTTGAGTGCCTGGTATTGAGTGACGATATTGATAGAATAGGCATCACAGACACCCTTGCACCCCCTCCTGCACCCACATGGGGAGACTGACCTGTGTGCACGGAGCAGCTGGCATTGCTGCCCCCCACTCCTCCCTGAAACACTGCTCATCTGGGCACCCCTAGGGGCTGTGGGATGTGGGGGCAAGAAGTGAGATCATCCGAGCTCCCTGCATCCAGGTCACTTTCCTCAGCCGGGCTGCATAGGGGGAGGGCAGAGAGCACCAGCTTCTGATGCTCCCCTCACAGCACAGCCCAAGTGGGAAAAGTGACCAGGACGCATGGAGCACATAGGGTTGCTCCTTACTCCCCTCAAACCTCTATGGACCCATGGAGGAGCATTGGGGCAGGGGAAAGCAGTGAGCACCTTTGCACTGCCACACGGTGCCCTTTGACCCCTGGAGCCCTGGGCGGCTATCGGGGGGCACCACCCCTAAGGCCGGCCAGGCTCCCCAGAACGAGCAGCAAAAAACACAGAGACTGGCCACACACTGAGCAGTGGTAGCCTGGGCGGCTCGTAATGGAGGCTCAGGGGGGAGGGGCGTCATAACATATTTTCCCAGATTTGGACCTTAGCGTCCAAAATATGGGTGTTAGCATGAAAACCTCCAAGCTTAGTTACCAGCTTGGACCTGGTAAAGCTGCCACCAGCCAGGGATTTATACAGTGCCTGGCTCACTGTGGTCTCCCCAAAACCTTCCCCGGGGGACCCCCAGACTCAGATGCCTTGAGTCTCACAACAAAGGGGAATAAACCATTTCCCTTCCCCCTCCTCCCCTCCAGGTGTTCCCTCCCTGGGTTCCTGGAGAGATATACAGAAGCAAGCTCCGTGAATCTAAACAGAGGGACTCCCCCCTCCCTGTTTCCAGTCCTGGAAATAGAAGTACCAAGATAGCTAATCTCTCTTCCCCCTTACCCAGAGGGTATGCAAAGTCAGGCTAGTAAATCTAACACAACGAGATTTTCCCCCTGACTTCTTCCTCCCACCAATTCCCTGGTGAGCTGCAGACTCAATTCCCTGGAGTCCCCACTAAAGAAAAAATCCAACAGGTCTTAAAAAGAAAGCTTTATATAAAAAGAAAGAAAAGGACATAAAAATGGTCTCTCTGTATTAAGGTGACAAATACAGGGTTATTTGCTTAAAAGAAAAAAATGAATAAACAGCCTTATCCAAAAAGAATACAATTTAAACATTCCAGCAACTACACACATGTAAATACAAAAAAAACCAATATAAACTTATTGTCTTATTATCTTTGTACTTACAACTTGGAAACAGAAGATTAGAAAGGCAGGAGATAGAAAAATCACTCTCATAGCCGAGACGCCACAGACACAAGACAAAGAACAAAGAACTCACACACAAACTTCCCTCCCATTCCCTGCTACAGCCCGGGGGCTGCAGCAGGGGCACAGAGCTTCTCTGGTCTCAGGGCCACAGCGAGGCAGGGGTAAAGGAGTGATAGGGTGGGGCTGGTGGGGGAAGGGGTGGAACAGAAGTGACAGTGGATGGGGCCATGGGTGGAAGGGGGTAGAGCCACAGACAGAAGGTAGGGGCATGGTTCTGGTGCTGGGGCCCCCACACTTGTTCTCCCTTTCCCGGGGGTTTGGCATCACTAGCCCCGGCTTAGCGAGTAGGGTTCAGTGGTCCCCATAATGTGGGGTGCGACTCCTAGGGGGACACAGAGGAACATTCATGGGGGCACCTCAGGACCTGAGCCAGCCCACATAGAGGGCAGGGAGGGAGCACCACTCTGCCACAGCTCTTCCCCAACCCCACCCTCAGCCTGAGACTCTGGCTCCCAGCCCGGCGTAGACCCCTTTACCCCTGTCCGCACCCCTCACCCCAGCAAGCAACAGCCCCACTCCTCCCAGCCCCGGTTCTTGACCGTGGCTTTCGAGGGGCCACAGCCATGGCTAAGAGGGCACAATGTGAAATGTTTGGGGACCACTGGTTTAGGGTGACGTCCTCAATCACTTCTCTGCAGTCCAATAAAAGCTATTCCTCACTCACCTACCCCTCCATCAGGACGGACTAGGTATGTTCTGCTGCCCTTCACTCATACAGGAAGGAGAATAACATTTCATTCCACTCAATCCTAAAGTCATTTGTAACCCAAGACCATCCCAAACTGGTCATTTTGGGGAAGCGGCCCCATCATGCTGCATAGCTAGGCAGAGTAGGTGTGTCTATGCAAACACGGTCTGTTCCGGAAGTCTTTCCCCAGCTCCTCACTAGGTGAGAGAGGGGAGCTCATTCAGACCCTGCTTTCGCTTAGTATTTAAAAACTCCTTAGTGTCCCTACCTCTGCCGGCCTTAGATTTCTCCTCCTGTCCGTTTTTTGACAGCTCAGATGAGGTGACCGAGTGATTAAGGTGATGGACTGCTACCCCATTATGCTCTGCCTGCATGGGTTCAAATCCCATTCTCATCAGAGGCATTTAGTCTTCACCCTCCTTTATAGACAACCATCTCCCCCTTTGGTACAATAACAGATCAAACAATGTTGCTTGTGTTACCCAAAATTGGGTCAGTTAGTAAGCTTAGAGAGGACTAATAATGCCCCTTCCCCCCAGAGTTTGGCAGAAAGCAGCACATTTATTAGCTTGATAGCTAAGCTCAAAAGAAGGGATGGGGAAGGGTGTCACATTCATACTCACGCTCCCAGGACAGGCCTGGCAGTGGAGATGTCAGGATCCTTTAAGGTAAGTGTCCCACAGCGCAGCGATGGACGGTGCGATGAAGATCAGTCTCCCTGAGGTGCAATAGAATGTAACACAGTGAACCACTGGCCAGATGGGCCGGGTGAAGGGCATTCACTGGAGGTACAAAGGAGAGTGGGAAAGCCACTTCACAGGCATTCAAAGCGGGAAAGGGCACAAGCTGGGGGAGTTTAACAGACCTTTTGAGCATACAGGTTATACAGAGCATACAGATCACTGCTGCTCCTACAACATGATAAGTTCTCAAGCAGCATGTTTCTTACTTTGCCCCTCTGTCAATTTTGATGATTATTGATGGAAATATTTTGCCATTGGGTTGTGTGTTTACACAGAAATTGACATTTACTAACAAATACACAATTCTTCCAAGCCTGCCTAGTCTGCAGTTGATGGGTTTAGAGGGACACATTCACTCTTCCAGGTCCCCATTCCAGGCCTGTGCTCTCCAGGTTGTCAACTTCCCGCACTGCTGGGATCCTTCCCTCATCTCCCCCCAACCACTGCCCCACCCCCACTTCTGGGGTCCCCTCCCTACACTGTCTAACTCCACTGCTGGCAGGATCCCTTCCTGTTCCTTTCATTTCCTGCCTCCACTCTGGGCAAAAGCACTGCACTCTTCCCACACCAGAAGTTGAACCCAGGCCACCTGGGTGAAAACCAGGAATCCTGACCACTAGCCCATATGGGACTATTGTTGCATCTGACTAAGTGGGTATTCACCCACGACAGCTCATGCTCCAATACGTCTGTTAGTCTATAAGGTGCCACCGGATTCTTGGCTGCTATTATTACTACAACTCAGGCCTTGGCTACACTGGAGAGTTACAGTGCAGGTGGTGGCTTTACAGTGCTGTAACTTACTCCCCGTCCACACTGGCAAGGCACATACAGCGCTGGATCTCCCTGGCTACAGTGCTGCATGTGCTCCACCTCGACGAGAGGAATAAAGAGAACAGAGCTGGTGATGCAGCGCTGGGGTGCCAGTGTAAACAGTGATTAATCTTACTACGCTGTCACTGACCTCCGGAACCTTCCCATAATGCTTTTAAGTAGAGATAACGCTCTTTGTTTTGGTGTGATGCCTCTGTTTGCTTTGCTGTGAGCTCAAGGCTCCCGGAGCTGCTTATCTAAAAACCAAACACAGTTACTGTTTGCAGTGAATGAGCAGAGGCAGGGGGATCCCTTTGGAACACCCACAGCTGGTGTTTGCTTGAGGAGAGAAGCAGCCGGGTGGGCACGGGGGAGGGGGGGTCTGTTTTGGATCAGTGGCTTATCTGGTCTGTGAGGAAAAAAACAAAGGCGGCTATTTGCATTTAGTGAATGAGAGAGGGGTGGGGGAGGAGGTTTGAACTTGCCAGGCAGGGAGCTGACACAGTGTCAGCTCCAAAAATCCACTCGCTCTGTCTCCCCCACGCTCCGTGTCACACTCCACCCCACCCTCCTCTTTTGAAAAGCACATTGCAGCCACTTGAATGCTGGGATAGCTGCCCATAATGCACCACTCCCAAGAGCGCTGCAAATGTGGCCATGACAGAGTGCTGGTAGGTGTCAGTGTGTCCACACTGCAGCGCTTTCCCTAAACAGCTGTAGGAAGACAGCTTTAACTCCCAGCGCTGGACAGCTGCAAGTGTAGCCAAACCCTCTCTCAGCCGACCCCTTATGAGAACAGCAGGTTCTAGCATGACTAGATGTCCCGATTTTTGGGTCTTTTTCTTATATAGGTGCCTATTAACCCCACCCCATCCCAATTTTTCACATTTGCTGTCGGATCACCCTAGCAGGGGTTGCACACAGGGCTGCATTAACCTTCAGGTGCTGAGGTTTCCCTCTCTCCATTCCTAGAGCCTGTGATCAGGAAATAGACATCAGGGCTCCCAGGTGCTGCACAGACCATGACTGAGATCAGACCCCATATTATGCAAGGTGCTGTACAAACCCTGGGCAACACTGAGACACCCAGGAGGTTCCCCTCAATTTCCCTGAGCCTCTGCTGCCCAACTTCTTCTGAATCCCTCTGGCTCACCCCCCCCCCCACAAAAAAAACCCACCTTTCCAAACAGTCCTTCTTTCCTTGCCCCCTGACTCTGGTTTCACACCCTGGGACCATCTCCTCTCTTTGTCTCTCCCCCTCCAGATGAAGCAGAGATGGAGGCAACTTCAGCCACTGGAGTCAACCTCAGCGAGCACTGCAGCCGGCCCCGGGGGAGGGGGGGTGTTTGCAGACACAGGAAGGGAGCAGGGGGTGCTGGGAAGAAGGCGGCAGGAGAACAAAGCTCAGAGACCCAACATGGGGAAATTCCAGGGGGCGGGGCTCTGACACATCCCAGGTGCGGGCAGCTCCTGGGGGCGGGGCTCTGGCACATTGTGACGCGGAGCCCAGGCTGAACAGCTGCTTCCTGGTTCTCCACGTGCTGCCAGCAGTGCTGGAGCTGCCCGAGCCGCTGTTCTCAGCTGCAGCCAGGATCTGCCCCCGGCCCCGCTGGGATCCAGATGGGGACAGAGACTGGGGCCCGGGGGTTCCCCTTGGTGTGGCTGGCGGGGGCGGGAGGGGAGAAGCCGGAGCTGCAGGCGGGGGAAGGGCGGTGGGACATTGTGACCCGGAGCCCCCGGGGAATGAGAGGCGCTGGGGGGGCAGGAAAGTGACTCTGCCCCAGGGAGCCTGGGAGAAGCCTTGAAGGCGCCTCGGCCCCAGTGGAGCTGCAGGAGGATCCGCCCGCCCACCCCGCTGGGATGGGGGGGCCGGGGCCCGGCCGTCGTGTGGGGGGGAGCACATCCTTACCAATGTGCTACTCCCGGGCACTGCGCATGCCCAGTAGCAGCCGCTGAAGCCGCTGCCCTTCCCCCTGCCCGGACCAGCCGTAACGTTCCGCCGGGCGCTGGGGGCGGGGCTGGAGCGGGGCGGGGGAGTAACAGGGAGCGTGGGAGGGGCGGGCGCAGAGCAGGAAATTGATGGGCGGGGGGGCGGGGGTCAGGCAGCTGGAGGCAGGGTTCGTGGGGGGCTAAAGGGCACAATCCGGGCTGGGGGGAGGAGCAGGAGTTGAGCTCAGGGGGAGGCGCTGGCAGAGCCCCCCCCTTTGGTGTGAGGGCGGAGGTGTCGAAGGGGGAGGAGAAGCCGGAGTTGCAGGGGGGGGAGGTCACTGGGGTGGGGGTGTAGATCTGTCTCTGTGCAGCCAGGACATTCCCGGGGTGGGAGGGAGGTGAGTTAACTGGATCCTGTCCCTGTTTTTGCCACTTCCTCCCACACACACATTCTCTCAAGATTTCCCCTTTTCTCTCTCATTATCACACGTGGCTATAAAATCCAGGGAGATTCTCCTCCCCCTCCAATGATCAGCTCTATAATTGCCTCTGATTTTCCCTTTTCTCTCCATACTTCTCAAATGTCAATTTAAAATCTCTCCGATGGGGGGTGGATTTTCCCACCCATTTTATCTGCAGCGATTTGTCCTTGTTTGGGTGGGAAATTATTGCCCTGGGTCATTCCCCAGAACATGGCTCCCACTGGAGTGGGATGGGATGAGGTTCCCGTTCTCTGCCAGGGCAGGGAAGGGAAGGGAGGAGCACATCCCCCATGTAGACTGCCCAGACCCCATTTCCCAATTCCCCTGCGGCCCCCTTCCATTGTCCAGGGAGCCTTCCAGCTCCCCCCCGCCCTTAAATCAGCTCCTCAAAGGGCTCTGAGCTGCTCACGTGAATGGTTGCCCCGTGGCCGGGGGGGGGGACCATCACATTCTGTGTATGTATTGGACAGTCATATAAAATCCAGTCCAACAGTCCCCCTTTTCCACTAGTTATTTAATAGCAACATCAAATCCCCTCCGATCTTGGTGGTTTTCTCTCATGTTATCAAATGTTGTTTGTGACAGAGTTCTCTCTGCGTGTGTCAAAGACTGATATAAAATACCCCAAACATTTGCCCCACTTCTCTCTAGTTGTTTTATTTCTAATTGAATATGATGGGTTGTTTCCCAATGTGCTAAGATGCAGCCGCCTCTGGGGTGGATCCATGGTGGCCATTATTTGCTAGTGACAGCCCGTGGATCTTTCTTGCCCTCCAGGCCTTCCATTCTCCTGTTAAAGAAGCACTCCCCAGGCTCCGTCTGCCTGTGTGACTGGCCAGCAGGAGGTGGTGTTAACTTTCTAGCCACTTCTCACACTCTGTGAGGTAACACTTGCAGGGGCAGGGAAGGTGTCTGTGTGGGGAGATTGCAGCTGAAGGGGCATTGTGGTAGAGGGAGGCCTCTGGGTGGCTGGGCAGGGGGTACCCTGGTCAGGTTGGTGGGTTGTGGAGGTTTGGGGTTTTCGGGGGTGGTGGTTCTGATGTGCCCATCCCTGAGGCTATGGGTCCTGGAGGTGGGTATCGCTGGGGGCCTGGTGGCTGCAGAACAGTGGGGGTGGGTGTCTCTTGGGGAGGCGGGACAGAGGGTTAGAGGGAGCCTGGTTCTGTGCGAGGGGCTCTGTCTGTGCTTCCCCCGCTGGTTCCTGGTTTTGTTGCCATGCCCAGTGCACAGAGCTGGGGGAGGGGATCCCTGGCACTAGGTGAGGGCATGCCAGGGAAGCAGAGTGATGGGTCGCACTGTAAAGCATCAGGGGGTCACACTGGGCAGAGGAGGGGGTCCCAGGCAAATGTCAGGGTAGATCGTTCTGGAGGGTGGGGAAGTTCCTAGGCAGGCAGTGAGGGACTGAGTTCCCAGTGGGGGGGGGGTCCCTTGAGGGGGTGCCTGGCTGCTGGGGGCTCTTGGTGGGGGGAACCCTTTGGGATTCCCAACCTGGCAATCATGGTGTGGTGGGGGTTCTCTGGCCGGTGGGGCTTTGAGGGGTATCTGGGGTCCCTGGCCAGGGACTCTGGGGGCTGCGTCCCAGGGAATATCTGATGGGATCCTGGCTGGGGGGTGTCTGGGGCCCCTGGCTGGGGGGTCTGGGCTCTGGGTACTAGGGGGTGTCTGGGGGCTGCTGCTAACCATGATCCTTCTCTCTGGTCAACTTGTACCAGAGTCCTGGCTCCTAGTCACCAGGTCACCAAGTCCATTCCCCAGTCACGTGCCCTGTCACTGTGATAACTTTCTGTCCACTTAGCAAACACTGTTAGTGTGAATTCACAGAATTTACTTTTCTCCTCTTTTGAAAACTGCAGGAACTTTCGGTTCCGTTTGGAAATTTTTTGCCCCCAGTCCTTGTACTAGATCTGCGGGGGTGAGGGAGGTGGGAAGGGAGTCAGCACTGCCACACGATGGTCTTTTCCACAGCGTTCTGAACTCATTCTTTCTGAAATCCAGTGTCATTGAGACCGTTGTTAATCCAGAGTCACTGTATGGAAAGACAAGGAGTGATTCCAGATGGACAGTGGGTCAAATGAGATCAGCCATTCTCCCTGTGAGGAGGGGCTCCCATTAGCTGCTCTCCCCAGAGAGCTAAAGGAGGGAAGCTGCTCATACACTCCGTCCCTCTCTGCTCAGGATATTGGGGTTCAGCTTCCTGGGTCAGATGCTGCAGCCTCCATTGTGATCTGGGAGACCAGGCTTGGCAGCTGCTGCTCCCCCAGTGGGGCTCTGTGCTGGGAAGTGACCTTAATTAAAGCTTCTTCTCTGCCCGGCCCAGGGGATGACTTTCTGCAGCTGGTCCTAGCCCCCTAGGGCAGTCCTGGGCCCTGTTACTACTAAATTCTGAGCCAGAGTCTCCAGGTAACTGAAAGACCTCAGGGAATGTCCTAGGGTCTGGCAAGAAAGTGACTCTGCACAAACAACACCACCTCATTTCTCCTCCCATTAGCGGTTGCCAGGAGGAAATCCAGCCATGGGAGAGCAAAGCCCCCAGGAATGGGACTGTCCCAGCCAGAGGGGCAGGGAGAGAGGACAGGGGAAGGAGAGGCTGAAAGGGGCAGTGGGAGAAATGAATGTGGGGGAGAGATTTCCAGCTCTCTAGTCCACCCAGACACATGTATTGCTGCATCCTGGGGCAGAACCACTTTCCAGTGAACAAAACAAGGATCAGACAGAGCAAAAGCCAGTTCCTGACTCCATATTCCCCCTGCTGGGGTGTGGCTGCCGTGGGGTCAGTGTCTGAGGGAATCCCCCACAGTGACTCCTTTGGTTCTGCTCTTTTCTAGCCTTGTGTTCAGAGAAGGGGTGAGGGGAGAGAGAAGGGAGGTTAAAAATGTGTCTGTGGACTTAGCCTGGCAGGAGGGGCCAGGTCTAAATTGTAATAAACAGATTGAGCATTTCCCAGCATGACAGAATCTAGGGTGTCTGTCTGCAGGGAAAGGGCCTGGGGGAATTGTGATGTGAAATTAACTAAAACCGGTTCTGAAACGCCCACAACTGCCCTTCTCCCCCAGACAGGCTGCAGAATGTTTTGCTCCAGCTCATCCCAGCCTGGCGTGGGACAGGGAAGAGAAATGGCTGCAGTGGAGTCAGTCCAGGTAGAGATTATCGGGGGGTTGCTGGTGGGTTCCTGCTGGAGGAAAGGGAGAGCAAATACACCAGAGGTGGGAAGGTTTGCAGAGTCTGGTTTGGAGGTTGGAGCGGGGCAGGAAATTCACAGTGTTGGGAAAGGAGGAGGCCAGGGTGTGGCAGACCTGCTGGGAGTTATTTACTAAGTGGCCTAGATTCTAGGAACAGACCCAGGAGGTTTGGAGGTGGAAATGCCCTAATTTGTGAAGAGAGAAAATAACCCACCTACATGGAGCTAGTCAAACTGACCAGACTCCTAGTGCTGGAGCCTGACCTCATTAACCATCAGCTGCTGTGAGATATAAAGGGGACACCCATGAGTCAGGCTTATTGGAGCTGCCTCTCCCTTCATATCCCACTCCTCACAATGAGGAGGGTGTTGGGCATCCTACCAGCGAGCTCTCCCTGGACCCTGCTAGGGGCTCCATCTCCTGTATCAGTCAGTGGCTAGTAGGGGGGTGATGGATATGCTGGGAGAGATAAGGGGCTCTCCCTTCATCCCCTCACCCTGGCATTTGCTTGATACTCTGAGCCAGGTCGAGGTGGGACTCTCCTGACTATGATCCACCCAGAGCTTCCATTTGATTCACTCTTCTCTGCCACAAATAGTGGGGCTGTGAGTGGGGCAGCAAGTCCTTAGTGTTGGACTCTTACTCTTTCAGGGGCTGGTGACCTTCAAGGAGATGGCTATGTATTTCACCCGGGAAGAGTGGGCTCTGCTGGACCCCACTCAGAGAGCCCTCTACTGGGATGTCATGCAGGAGAACTATGAGACTGTGACCTCGCTGGGTAAGGGTTCCTGTCCCTTCTGTTCTTGGAAGGGGAAATGAAGAGTGAAGGTTCACGCCACCCCCACAATGCCATCTGTACCCTGTCCTGTTTCAGCATCACCCCAATAGGCCAGTGACACACGTAATACCAGAGACCCTCCTCTGCTGCAGAACACTTTGGGAACAGAGCACAGGAGCCGTATTGCACAGTGTCAAATATCTCCTGTTTGCTCAAGTGAAACTGGGGGTTAGGTCTGGCATAACTGTCCCATACCCCTAATCATTTTTCTTGCCCTTTTCTGAACCTTTTCCAATTCCAATATATCTATTTTTGAGACGGGGTGACATGTGCATGCAGTATTCAAGATGTGGGTGTATCATGGATTTATTTGCTGTTTTTACAAATATGATCTATGAGATATTCTGTCATATCTATCACTTTCTTAATTATTTCCTACATTGTTCACTTTTTTTCACTGCTGCTGCACATTGAGTGGATGTTTTCAGAGAACTATCCACAGTGACTCCAAGATCACTCTCTTGAGTGGAAACAACTAATTTAGACCCCATCATTTTGTATGTATAGTTGGGATTGTGTTTTCCAATGGGCTGCACTTTGTGCTATCCTGTCATCTAGTACTGCTCAGATCCTGGATTCAGTAATATCCCTGCCCTTCCTGTTCCCTTTCTCCACCGAACCACGCCAGCCCATGCTTCCTGTTCCCAGCTTCCCCAGGATTCTCGCACTGTCTCTGAACCTCTCTGTCAGCAAGAAGCAGTGCCAGGGACACTTGCCCTCTGTCTGGAGTCTTCGATTTCTGGGACATGGATTTACTTTCTCTGTGTTGTAAGAGGCTCTGTCATAATGAGTGTCTGTGATGTTACCCAGAGTACAATCTGGACTGTTAAATAGCTGTACCTCAGTCCTCCAGCATGGGGTGCCTTTTTCACTGTTTTCCCGCGAGAACAGCCCCTCTTGGCCAATTAACACACAGTCTCCAGCATGTAACTCACTCCCAGCTACACAGTATTGAGTGCTGCTAGAGAGCCACTCATGAATTACACCTCAGGAGAAAACCAGCAAATTCTCAAGTGCCCAACTTTCCCCCAGAAATGTGCATCTTGCACTGTCCAGCACGCTACTGAACGACCCAAGCTCATATGAAGTCTGTCATTTCATCAGCGGAAAATGACATGCACCAGCTTGTTATCCCAAACAGAGTTTCCAACACACTTCAATCCACACATACTGGTTAGATGAACAATAAACCAAGCTTGTTAACTACCAAAAACTAAAACTAGGCCCAGTCCATGAAAGGGGCACTCCCAGGAGAGACTGTATAAAGGCTGGAACATGAAACACCTTTGTAAACCTGAGACAGCTGCCTTGGGGACAATGACAGGGAGAATCCCCCAAAGTGACTCCTTTGTTTCTGCTCTTCTCTGGCCTCCGATTGTTCCTTCCAACGTGGAGTACTTTGCACTTGTCTCTACTGAATTTGATCCTATTTACTTCAGATCATTTCTCCCGTTTGTCCAGATCATTTTGAATTTTAATCCAATCCTCCAAAGCACTTACAACCCCACCCAGCTTGGTGTTGTCCGCAAACTTGATACGTGTAAGAGAGAGACTGTTACTGGGAGGGTTTCTCCATGTGTCAGAGGGTTACACCCTGGTGGGAGGGGGCTAGGCCTGTACTGGAATAAGGTCACTCTGTGCTTCACAGTGTGCTAGAACCTAGAATGTGCATTAGCAGGGGAAAAGCTGGGGGGAATCGGCTTGTGGAATGGACAAAAGCCTAGTCTGAATTCTCACACCTTGCCCTTTTCACCCCGGCAGGCCAGAGAATAACATCCATGTTTCGCTGCAGATCATCTCGTCCTCCCAGGGGCAAGGAAATGGCTGCAATGGAGCTGGCTCAGGTAAGAGATTATCAGGGTGGCGGGCTCTGCTTGGAGGTTGAGGAGCAGTAAATGCATAAGAGGGTGGGAATTGCTAGAGGTGGTGGGAAGCAGGAAATATCTCGGGTGGAGAAAGGGAGGGGACAGCATGTGACAAACCTGCTGAGACTTGTGTAGTGTAGGGCGTGATGGGTTGTCACCCCCAGGAGGCAGTTTGTGGAGCTTTTGGGAACTGCTGTGTCCTCTAACCCTCACGCTGGGCTGGCCCTTCTCACACTGCTTTGCTGGAGATTTCGCCAGCCTCTCCAGGGCCTGTTATCACCCAACACAACAGCAGGTGGCGCCATGCAGCCAACTAAGCTACCTGAGTGCGTTACCTAAGCCACTCAAGGACAGATAGAAGACAAGAGCCAATTTCCCACTCCCCAACCTTGCACACTTGCTGTAGTATAAATCCAGAATGATACCATCTTATAGTGCACAGAGATCTCTATAATACAAGCTTATTAATGTAGTTCCCCTTCCCCTCGATATGGGACAGATGTGCACAACAAGCTGAGATTTTCCCCAGACACTTCACTCAAAATACGCTGGTTAAGATAAAGCATCAAACAAGTTTATTAACTGCAGAAAGATAGATTAAGTGATTATAAGTGATAACAAACAGATCAAAGCAGATTATTTAGCAAATAACCAAAACTCAGACTAAGCCTAACATACTAGATGGATAGAATTTGAATTAGCAATTTCTCACCCTGACTGATGGTACAAGCAGTCCCCCAAGTTTCCATACACAAGCTAGAAATCTCTCTTGATCCTGGGAGCAGCACTTCCCCCACATCCGTTTTTGTTTCTCAGGTGTTTCCAGAAGTTCTCTTGTGTGGAGAATGAGGCCAAGAGATGATGTCACACCCCACCTTATGTAGCTTTTCCATATGGTGGGAACCTTTTGTTCCAAACTCAGTTCCTAGTCCAGTTTGTGGAAAAATACAGGTACTAAAATGGAGTTTAGTGTCATGTGGTCTGGTCACAGGCCCTGCTGAGTCATAGTAGCCATGACTCATAGGCTGGCTGAAACATTCACAGGAAGGCTAAGCTCTTCCACAGTCCATTGTCTTTGTTGAGCCATCAGCACTGTCTGGCTTCTTCACTGTTGTACCTGAAAGGCTCATTGTGGGTGTTACCCAGAGTAAGCACATTTGAAATACAGATCCAGAGTCAATATCCATAACTTCAGATACGAACATGATATGTGCACACAAATAGGATAATCATATTCAGCAAATCAGAACTTTTCCAGTGACACCACACATGATGCATCTTCTACAAAATAGATCATAATTATGTCCTAATCATATTATACTCATACCACTATGATGAATATGGGGGTGTAGTGTCAGATAGGTCCTAATTTCAAGGCACAGGAGTTGGGAATGGAACTTCCCCTCTTTGTGGAACAGGAAATAACCCTCCAGCCAGGGCTGGGACAACTTCCCAGACTCTCAGCGATGGAGCCTGAATCTACTGACATTTCATTAATTACCACCAACCCCAATCTTTGTGGCAACTGTAAACTTTATCAGTGATGATTTTGTACTCTCTTCTAAGTCATGGATAAGAATGTTAAATAGCACAGGGCCAAGAACCAATCCCTGCAGGAACCTGCTAGAAAGAAATCCACTCGATCATGGTTCCCCATTTACTATCAGAGTTTTTAATCTATTTAATGTATGCCGTGTTTATTTTGTATCATTCTAGTTTTTTTTAGTAAAAATATTGTGCTAATCAAGTCATGTCCCTTACGGAAGTTTAGGTATATTACATCAATATTATTAGCTGCAACCAAACTTTTGATCTCATCCAATAAGGATATCCCGTTAGTTTGATAGGCTCTATTTTCTCTAAACCTTTGTTAATGGGCACTACAATTCTGACCTTCTAACTTCTATTCTTTATGATTGACTTCCCCTTTCTTCCATATATTTTATTTGGAGAGTGCTTGGATTCCTACCAGGGAGCCACTATCAGGGTCCAGAGACAGCCCCATCTCCTATATTAAGCTCTGGCTAGTAGCTATGTGATAAATGTGAAGACCCTGCTTCTGTCTGTCAGATGGGAGACACAAAGGTTCTCTCTTTCTACCCTCTGATGCCTCCTGGCTGCTGTAAGCAAGGTGGGGTGGGACTCTGTTAACATGTGCCTCCCGGAGCTTCCATTTCCCTGGTGCTGCTGTTCCGTGAATAGTGGGGTTGTGAGTGGGTCAGCAGGTACTGAGTATTGGACTCCTGCTCTTTCAGGGGCCGGTGACCTTCGAGGAGGTGGCTGTGTATTTCTCCAGGGAAGAGGGGACTCTGCTGGACCCCACTCAGAGAGCCCTCTACAGAGATGTCATGCAGGGGAACTATGAGACGATGGTCTTGCTGGGTAAGGATTCCTGTCCCTTCTGTTCTTGGAAGGGGAAATGAAGAGTGAAGGTTCATGCCACCCCCACAATGCCATCTGTACCCTGTCCTGTTTCAGCATCACCCCAATAGGCCAGTAACATACATACTACTAGAGACCCTCCTCTGCTGCAGAACACTTTGGGAACAGAGCACAGGAGCAGCATCACACAATGTCAAATATCTCCTCTTTACTCTAGTAAAACTGGGGTTAGGTCCAGCATAATGAACAGAAGCTTCCTACCCCCAGCCTTCTCTCAAACCCTGAGCCTTCTCTACCCAAACCAGAATGTGCTTGGGGTGTAACAGGCAGGCGGCTGGAGTCAGAGCTGCCAGTCCAGGGTTACTTATCATACAGACACTCAGTGCGTCCTTGAACGCTGGCTGGGAGTATCCAGACAGGGGAGCTCCAGCAGCAGAACACTGAATCTCACCCAGGATTACAGATGACACAACTCCTCGCCGATCTGGATTGCACCCCAGCATGTGAAAATGGCCTAGGTTGGTAGTGACATTTCTTGAGACATGGAGAGTCTTGCTCCCATATCACCAGGTGTAATACAAATAACAGGAAAGGCCAAATATGGAAAACTGATTGTTCAGCTTGCTTTTGACCTGCATCATATTTTGCAATATATTCCAAATAAGGAAATTAACGTGCAACGTATGTGTCATTGTTTGTGGTTTTAAGCTGTAAAAGGCTTGTGTGATTTTTAGCTCAGGAACAGTATTCCAATAGCTGTCGCCCCCTGCGTGCTTGTAACCAAGAAAAGAGCCTCAGGCTGAGCTGATTCAAATATTAATCCTGTGGTCGTTTTCCACAACAGCCTCAATAGGTCCCTGTGATGGAATGTAAGGCTACATCTAGACTACCCACCGTATCGGCGGGTTAAAATCGATTGCTCGGGGATCGATATATGGCGTCTCATCTAGACGCCATATATCGATCCCCGAGCACGCTTATATCGATTCCGGAACAACACCAACCCCAACGGAGTTGCTGATTTGACAGGGGGAGCCGCGGACATCGATCCCGCGCGGTGAGGATGGGTGAGTAATCCGATCTTAGATATTCGCCTTCAGTTACGTTATTCACGTAGCTGAATTTGCGTATCTAAGATCGATTTCCCCCCGTAGTGTAGACCAGCCCTTAATGTCTTCACACCTTCCCCCTGCAGGAGAATGGCTGTTTGACCAGCTGTTTGCCTTGCTGTCTCTGAGGAACTGGTCTGTGGGTCTTCCCCAGAACTGTAACTTTTTCAGTAATATCATACTGTAAAATCTCACAATTTTACATACAGTGTTACTACACATTTTAACAGGAGGATAATATTCAGTAGGTTATGTGTTTTCTAATGATACCTCACAAGCCATACTGGGTACAAAATTGATCATAATTTCCTAGAAGAGTGAACACAGGGGTACAGATTGACACAGTGTCTGTGTGTGTGTTCCCAGCAGATATGTGGGTATTTCAGTCCCTCATAAGCACAATGTTTGGCATCTTCAAGGACCTGGGGAACTGGTCCTGGGAATTCACTAGTTTAGCAAGTGTGAGACTGCATGAAATTGTGAGACACTTTGGTATTAATAATAAAATAATATAATCTGATAAAATTGCAATGAATCATGCTAGGTATGCCATGTAAAGTGTCAGTGAAAATGTTATGATTTGCCAAGTATGATAATTTTGTTTCTATGTTTCTATCACCTTTGTATTGTGAGTTACAGATATGTAAGGTATATCTGTATTTCCAGACTTGTGCAGTTTTTCGGGGTGACACCCCCAGACATATTGGCATCAACATTGCCTAGCATGTTTGATGGCCCATTGAGGGTCATCAGCTGTACAATGAACCTATGGACCAAGGGGATACACCTATTGAGTCAGCAAGACATGCCGGGGTTTGCCTGTGTAATGAAACCTCCAAAGCTTTTCCATGCCATGTGCTGTGAAGCTTGTGTTTGGGACACAGGAAGTACAAGCCACATGGCAAAAAGAATATAAAGCGCAGCTGCATCATCTGCATCTTGTCTTCAATCCCCCTTCCTACCTCTGGAGCAACTTCTCTACAAACTGAACCCTGGAACAAAGGACTGAATGACCCATCCAAGCGGTGGATGCGTTCCAGACAGACTTTCAAGCCAGCAACTCACCAATACTGCTAAGAACCTGATATATCCATTTTGGAATGTATCTGACTGCTTTTCCATTTAAATTCTTTCTGTCTTTCTTTCTTTTAAACCTTTAGTTTAGATGCTAAAGAATTGTCTGGAAGGATGGAATTTAACTTCATTCTTTCATTTGTTCTTTCTTCTAAACATTTAGTTTAATTGCTAAAGGATTGGCTGGCAGCATGGTATTTTGGATGAGATCCAAACCTGGGTAATGTGGCTAACCTTCTACCCACCCACTTCCTGGATCCAATTAGGATCACTCTCCTGTTGCCCTCTGGCCATGCTGTATCACAGTGAGCAGAGTTTTTAAATAACCTCTCACTGTACGGGACCTAGTTGCTGATTAGGAGTCAGAGAACTGTCATGCAATAAAGGGGGCCGTGTGATTTCTTTTTTCAGAGTCTCGTTAACCAGTGTGTGGGATCAGAAGCACAGTTTGTGACTGGTCAGTGAGTTTAACTTCAGTGTTAACCACCAGTATGGGGAGCATCTGCTCTCCCTTTTTTCAGCCTGCTCTGACCTTGGCATTTTCAGTGAGGACTGCCCCAGGCACACTAGGTCACACTAAGCACTGAAGATAAATTAACAGAATGTTTTTGATGATCAACTTGTATGAAATCAACTGAACTCCTTTGTTTTCTTTCATCTGAGCGGAGTTTCTGGTTTTCCAACGTGATATGATCTCCCAGCTGGAACAAGGGGAAGAGCCATGGGTCCCAGAGCTCCAGGGTTCAGAGGAAAGAGAGATCCTGAGATCTCCCCGCACAGATGAGGAAACATTAAACCAACTCAGAATCTGTAAGTGCCTGAAGGAAACATCTAGGATGCCCTACAAAGCTCTTGGGAAGTCTCTCAGTTCATTATTGTCCATAGCAGGGGTCGCATCCACAGGGTAAATATAGCTCAAGGCTTCCTATAGATGCTAGCAGACACCGGGCAGTAGCTTTCTCCCTTCCCCCTGTGAAGTTGGATGGGATGTGAAGGCTGAATTGATCCCCTCCTCTCTCCTGTTGGGGGGAGCTGAGTTCCTGATTTTTATTTGTCCTCTCTCCAGCACTTGTTTTGGTTTGGCCTTCCCCTTTCCATCCCTGTTTGAGGTTTCTGTCTCTATCACAGCAGGTGATGCAATGACGTGTGAGGTTCAGCACAGACCAGAAAAAGAGCAGGGAAACCAGCCAAGGGAGAAAATGGATAAATTTATTTCCTGTCAGGGAACTCAGAAGGGCCTTAAGGAAACCAGAATACAGCAGGAAATCTGCAGGGAAAAGCAAAAAAAATACATGTGCTGAGTGTGGGAAAAACTTCACTTACAGATCAGGCCTTTCTCAACATCAGAGAATCCACACAGGGGAGAGGCCCTGTGAATGCAATGAGCGCGGGAAAACTTTCAGTCGCAGCTCGCACCTTATTGGGCATCAGAGAATCCAAACAGGGAAGAGATCCTATCATAGAATCCTAGCTTATAAGGGTTGGAAAGGACCTCAAGAGATCATCTAGTCCAACCCCTGGCTCAAAGCAGGACCAATTCCCAAATGGTTCCCTCAAGGATTGAACTTACAACCCTGGGTTTAGTAGGCCAATGCTCAAACCACTGAGCTATCCTCTCCCTCCTGAATGCAGTGAGTGCGGGAAAACTTTCAGTCGCAGCTCACACCTTATTCGGCATCAGAGAATCCACACACAGGAGGGGTCCTATGAATGCAGTGAGTGCGGGAAAACCTTCAATCGCAGCTCTCACCTTATTCAGCATCAGAGAATCCACACGAGCAAGAAGCCCCGCGAATGCCGTCAGCAGGCCTGCACAACTCGTAAAGTGGTGATGTAGAGAAATCTCTGTATTAACTATCTCTATAAATCTTTATAACGTTGCATTGTGTTATTTTGTATTAAGTATCTTTATCTTTATGACATTGCATCCGGCATGATGTTATTTTGTAATTCATATGACTTGGCATTGTGCCTCTCTATTTTCATACAACTTTGTATTAGATCCCTATATAGAGAATTGGTAGAAAACTTTGTATCAAATGTTATAGCCCCTAAGGATAGTATAGTTAAAGTAAAAGAAAACATGTGCCTTTTTGCTAGAAGTAGAATAAGATCTTCCCCCGCACTCTGTAATCAATTGCTCTATTGACTGAATGAGGTGTGAATGAGTGAGGCTTGGAAGACACCCACCTCCAGACAGCTACAACAGTTGAAGAGGGAATGGGAGCCAGAGCAAAGGACAATACAACTTGTCAAGTGGGCCCAATAAAGAAGAGCAGGCATATTGATGGCCTCAGGGATTAGAAGCAAGCACCTTCTTTAGAAAACACCCTCTTTGAGCAGCATTGGGACAACACCCAGAGAAAAGCAGCACAAAGACCAACGGGCGCAGACCCAGATTTTGAATCTGGTCTAGATTTGCATAAGAGGGAAGCTGCTATAAATGCGAGGTGTCTTGCAGAAGGACCCCGGATCTCGTCTTGTCACCATCGGACCATCTATTTCGATCGGTAGAAGTCCGGCTCCACCCCTCCCCCATCTAACTCACCTGGCCAGTGCAGTTAAGGGGAGCAACTAGTTGGTAACAACAGCAAGACGGAGTGTGTTTATGTCTGTGTGTGTGCGTGAATGCATGACTGTGATATATATCTCATGTGCATATCATAGAGTATTAATTGATACCTGTATTACTAATAAATGTGGCATTTTGCCTTAATCCCCCTGAAAAGTTCCTGTACAGTACTTTGAGTAAAACAGCGAGGGCCACAATACTCCAAAGAAAACAGCTGAAGACCGAAACCCCCCGGCCCTGCGGAAACACCCCCCACTCAGGACCTCCCAGCCTGGCGGAAACACCCCGCCCAGCCCTGCAGAAACAAATCCTCCTTCCCCAGCGCCGCCCCACCAAAACAGCTGTGGGTCAAAAAGGAAGGTTGGTGGTGGGGAGGTGTTACTTGATGTTAAATCAACCAGGGACTCCCAGCCAAAGAGGTGGCTGGGAGCCCTCAGGGTCAAATTAAAGGGCCTGGGGCTCTGACGACTGGGGGAACCCGGAGCTTTTCAGGGCTGGGACAGGGATTTAAAGGTCCCAGAGCTCCTGCTGCTGAGGGGAGCCTGAGCCCTTGAAATCCCAGCCTCACTCCATCCCCTGGAGCTGCCGCCAGGATTCAAAGGGCTCTGTGCTGCCTGCAGCCACAGGGATCCCTGAGCCCTTTAAATCTCAGCTGCTGCCGGGATTCAAAGGGCTCTGGGCTGCCTGTGGCGGTGGGGAGACCTGAGACCTTTAAACCTCAGCTGCGGCCGGGAATCTCTGCGAGCAGCCCAGAGCCCTTTGAATCCCGGCCGTGGCTGGCAGGCCGGCTTTAGGAAGTGCGGGGCCCCGCAGGGATGACTGGGGAAAAAAAATGCCTTTCAGTTCTTAACAACCGGTTCCCTATAAAATGTTCTGCCACAGTATGTATTTTTTGTACCAGTAGGGTTACCATACGTCCGTATTTTCCTCCCAGATGGCGATTTAAGAACCAAAAAGCCTGACATGTCCGGGAAAGTACAGATGTATGTTAACCCTACCTAAAAGTTCTTTTTTAAAAAGATGGGTCTGAACTAGAAATGAGCTCTGCCACTCCCTTAGGGTGTGCTAGGGTGCACATGTGTGGGTCCCAGCTGCTCCCTGCCCATCTCATTGAAGCAGGTGTGCAGGGTTACTTCCCTCGGAACTGCAGGGCACCAGTGAACATGGGGCTGGCTGGAGGTGGGGGAGGGGGAGGATGCGAGAGGTAGGGTCTGGCTGCAGGCTGGGCAAGGGGTGTGGGGCAGGCTGGAGACAAGAGGTGTGGGGTGGGCTGGCTGGCTTCAGGCAGGGCCACAGGGAGGGTGCTGCATGGGTTGGCAGGGCTGGAGACAAAGGAGTGTGGGACTGGCTGGCTTCAGGCAGCGGAGTGCGGCAGGGGTTGGCTGGAGACGGGTTGGTGCAGGGCTGAAGGCAAGGCAGGGGGTACGGGGTTGGCTGGAGACAGGGCAGGGGGTGCAGGGCTGGTGCGGGCAGGGCAGGCAGTGTGGCAGGGGCTGGCTGGAGACAGGGAAGGGGGTGCAGGGCTGGCTGGAGACAGGGGTTGGTGCAGGGCTGAAGGCAAGGCAGGGGGTGTGGGGCTGGCTGGAGATGGGCAGGCTGCAGGCAGGAACTGGTGCAAGCAGGGCAGGAGGTGCGGGGCTGGTGCGGGCAGGGGGTGCAGCAGGGGCTGGCTGGGGATGGGCTGGCTGCAGGCAGGGCAGGGGGTGCAGGTACAGGGGGTACAGCCCATCCTCTATGGTGAGTGCCTCCTTCTCCTCCTCCTCCTCCCCCCTCTCCCACTAGGGTAGCAGCAGCAGCCTGGGGCTTGGGGGCTATTTCAAGGGCCCAAGGCGCCCCTGCTTCCACTGCCCCAGCTCTGTAAATAGCCGCGGGAACCCTGGGGAAGCGGCGGGGCTCCAGTGGCTATTTAAAGGGCCGGGGAGGTAGAAGCAATGGGAGTCCTAGACTTTTTAAATAGCCCCCAGAGCCCCGCAGACATACCCCAGGGCTCCAGCAGCAGGGCTCTAGTGGCAATTTAAAGGGCCTGGGCTTCCAGCCCCTGCTGGGAGCCCCAGGCCTTTTAAATTGCCCCCTGGGGAAACTGGGCCACCCTGGTTCAGCGCACTGGCTTTTGCTGGTACTGGGGCTTCGGTGCGGGGTCCTCTTAGGAGCGAGGCCGATTCAAGGGAATTGGTTAAATTGGCCTAAAGCCGGCCCTGGTGGCTGGGATTTAAAGAGCTCTGAGCTCCCCGCCCGCCTGCCCAGAGCCCTATAAATCCTGGCTGCGGCTGAGATTTAAAGAGCTCTGGGCTCCCTGCGGCTGCGGGCAGCTCAGAACCTTTTGAATCCCGGCCGCGGCTGAACTTTAAAGGGGTTTGGATTCCCCGCGGCTACGGGCAGCCCAGAGCCCTTTGATTCCCGGCTGCGGGACGCACAGTGAGACTTCACGGGCCGCACGTTGCCCGTGGGCCGTATGTTGTACAGGCCTGGCATGGAGGGGCAAAATAGGTAAGAAATTTCCATGGCCTGTCACTAGCAAATAGTAACCACCATGGATCCTGCCAGAGGTGGCTACATCTTAGCACTGTGGGAAGCAACCCTTCACAGAGACCATTTGTCTTGTGGTTTGGGATACTTCTCAAGACATGCTGCACTCAGAGTGACCCCCTCATCCTGTGCCAGCTGGAGAAAAGAAAAGGGGCCAGCCAACTCTCCCACTACCAGCTGCGAACCACTGATCCCCAAACAGGGGGAGGCCTCTGGCTTTGATGTGTATTAAATATCAGGCTGGTCTCTTTCTTTGGCAAATATCTAACAGAGCTAAAAGAGGGAACAAATGATCCTCAAAGAAGAGGGGAAAGACAATCACTGGGAAATGTAATCTCCTGCAACATCCAGAATGGAGAGCGACTCAAGGCAACAGGTTCCCCCGAAGGAAGAAGTTTTGGGGATTTAGAAACATAAGGAACAGCACAAAACTTGAGAGGATTGTTAATTGACATTTGATAATGACACAGAGGGAAAACCTGAGCTTTCAGATCAGTGTTCAGAAATGAAAGACAAAGGGTGGAAATCAGAGATTTTGGATCCATTTTGCAAATTATAGAGAGGAAGTGGAAAATCAGAGGGATTTTATATCAGTTGTTGATAGGAGGTAAAATCTGAGTGTTTCACATGAAGACTTGGTAAATGAATAAAGAGGAAATGGGCAACATTTGCAAACATTTTGTGTTCAATAATCTGAGAAAAGGTGTAAATCTGAGATTTTCTTATTATTTTATAATTAGAGACAGGAAAATCTCAGGGCATATTCAATTAGAAATAGACAACTAGAGAGAAGTGGGGCAAATGTTTAGGTTATTTTATTTGAATCTTTGAGATTTGCAAAGAAATTGTGTCACAAACTGCATATTTGATAACATGAGAGGAAAACACCAAGATCTGAGGGGAGAGAGTCACTTTCCTGTCAGGGCCCAGTGCTCCCTCCCCCTCCCCCTCCGGGGTCTCTCACTCACTGGGGGCTCCAGGCGGGGCTGGTGCGGTCAGAGCCTGGGGCTGCCTAGGGGGCAGGTCCCAGCTGGAGAAAGCCCCCCCCACCCCGGCCAGGATAGGAATGTGCTACTGGTAGCAGCCTGGGGCTGGACCCTCTCTATGGGGGACACTTGCTCCCCCCTCCCCTTCCTGGCCCTTCCCACGCCCTGTTGCCAGCAGAGAGTGGCCCCCCCAGCCCAACCCAGAGGTGTCCCTGTCTCAGGCCCCCCCCAGCCTCTGCCCAGTTCAGAAATCACTCGGGGGAACCATTTCCCACCTACACAAGGACAAATCACTGCAGGTGAAAATGGGGAGAAACACCCCAAACCTGAGATCTGAACTGGCCATTGGCAAAGGGGAGAGAAAATGGGGCACAATGGGGGGAGGGGAACAGGGAACTTCTCAGGGGTTTGAGGGAAGGGGGTGTCAGCCTGGATGTTGCTTGTTGCTCTCTAGGGAGAAAGGGGGCAGGACAGGAGAGGAGGGGGATCTCCACGGAGGGGGCAGTGGTAATTCCGAGGGGATCTCAGCCCTCCCTTTTTCTCCCCGCTCCTCAGGGGTCACCTGCTCTTCTCCCCTCGCCCCCCGGCCATGTCTCGGCCGCACAGACATTTTCCATCCATCCCTTTCCCAGGTCTCCCCCCTCCGCAGCCCCTGCCCGACCCCACGCAGGGGCTGCTAGGTGTAATGCATGTTCAGTAGGGATTTCTCCCCTACTAATGCTGGGGTGTCCTTCTCCTATAGGTTAGTCTACTAATGATCTCCTCTTGGTGCCATGTGTGTCAGTTCATTGCCATGGCACTCGTGTGCTTAGACATCTGAGGATGCTCTATAGAAAAGCTCCTTGAGTGAGGTGATCCACAGGGAGTAGCTCAAAGCTCCAAAGTGCCTGGCCGGGGCAGTACATTGGCACAGCAAGGGCGGGGTGTGGCAGTGACATCACAAAGGCCTTTTGCAGGACCTCACACTATTGGTCAAAGACTATTGGTGAGCAGGTGGTGACCTCACAGAGAGATCCTGACATCAGTCAGGGGCCAGGGGCTAGGGAAACCTCAGAGACCCCTGTGGCTTTGCTTCAGCAAGTCTCCTTCTCCAGGTCTCTGTCTGAGGACTGAGAGAGTATTCGGGTTCACGGACGTGAGCGCCAGGAGAAACCTCTTTCCAGTTTTCTCCTTTCCTTGTAGTGATTTTACTAGAAAACAGCCGTCCCTGTTTAGAAGGTAAGAGCCTCCTGGAGGTGTGAAACCTGTTCAGTCTGATCCATCTGGTGAGAGTTGAATTCTAGGCATGGAAAACATGAGTTTAAGGAGGCAGAATTTTATTCCGCACCTGGGATTTTGTCCCTTAGAATCATGGGGACATTAGGGTTTGTCCTTTGTGTTTCACCTTTTCCTCCATCCACCTGTCCCTCCCTCCTTTCTCTTCATCTCTTCTTTTGTCCTTTCTCCTGTTCCCCTCCCAACACCAGGACGAGTGTGTGCGTGTGTGTTGCGGGGGAGTGCTCTGCAGCTCTCACTGTGGGAGTTCCACCCAAAAATGTGAGGCTGAAATAGCGCTCAGGCAGTCAGGGCTGGATTAACCTTTTGTTGGCCCTGGCACCAAACATATTTGGGGGCCCCAGTGTAGTAACTGTGGGCTCCGAGTGTGGGCCTGGTGGGGCAGTGCCATTGGTGCCTTCGTATACCCGGTACTGAACCTCAGAGACATTTTTCATTTTGATCACACACCTCTCCATGACTATATGCATTGCCATACACAGCTCCCTCAGCCCGCGGGTTTTCTTATTGAGCTGTACACCCATGTGGGTTTACCAGTGTCCACAGTGAGCAGAACTTTCATAGTGACCAAGGAAACTCCCCACAGATTTATCTCTTTCCTCATTCAGACCTTCTCTAGCCACGTCTCCAGTACCCCCCATGTCACCAGTCACTGCATGTGGTCCTAGTCTCAGCTCAAAGTCCTAAAGCCAGCAGACACCTGATCAGTTCTGACAGATCCCTCCCTCAGCCCCCATCCTGCCATGTGAGCAAGCCACCTGCAAACACCATTTCCCCAAAGTGAGGACTTAGCCCTTGGGAATCTGAAGACACCAGCGTCTCTCCCTCTGCTCCCATCTACATGCTATTCTGCTACCCGGTCACCACCACCTCTCCCCATACTTGTTTCCTTTCTACTTTGGACATGCTCCCAACCAGCTGGAAGCTCCCTCTGCAAGCCTGACCTGCTCCCGCCTTCCCTGCTCCCCCGACATTCCTTTCCTACTGGTGACCTCTGTTCCTTGAGGTTAACTCCAGTGTCTTTAGGAGCTCTAGCTTAATGGCCCCAGGAGTCATACAGCCACTTGTAGTTTCTCTAGCTACAGCCATGGGGCAACTGCCAGAGGCCAGCCTTAGACAGCTGCAGCTACTAGCCGCAGGAGCGGAGGCAATGCCAAGGCTGAGCATGCTTGAAC
Source organism: Gopherus flavomarginatus (assembly GCF_025201925.1). NCBI lineage: Eukaryota > Metazoa > Chordata > Testudines > Testudinidae > Gopherus > Gopherus flavomarginatus. The sequence continues at coordinate 2,782,120 of NW_026115064.1, read as the reverse complement.
CTTGCAAGGGCAGCACTAGGGACTCTAAATCCTCAGCACTGGCCCTAGGCAGCTGCAGACTCTGGAGTTAGGCACTTTCCTCCTCTAGTTTCCTGCATGGTTACAGAACTGCAGTAAAGTGGAACAATTATCAGCTTCTGTGATTGGAAGATGTCTGGATCCATCTAATAAGACCGTCCTACATAAATGAGGAAAGTTGAGGTGCCTTTATTATTCTTTTGTTCCATTCTTTGTTTCTATGGGGAATTTGCCAGTGCAATATCACTGTCTTCCTTTTAAACAAACAAAACTAAAAAAAAAGTGTAATGGCTGTTGAAAATAGCAATTCCAGCCCTCGTTAGCACTGTGAAGACCCCAACGTTTGTTGCTCAATTTTCTCCTACTTTTTCTACAGTAAATGACAGTGGATCAGCATATTTGATTTGGGAGAAATGAAGTAACAGCTGCCCAAATTGAGCTTGAGCACTCCTGATTTTGAGGTGTTCAGATCTGGAAGGCAGGGGCTAGATTCCCTTTATGGATATTAGATACATCTGGAAAGGAAAAGTCCATTTCTATTTTCATGGCTCAGAAGTGGAAATCCTCCTGTCCTGTATCTGAAGCTGTCCAGGTCCAGTAGAGCCTCCCCTTCCTTACTTACCATTTTACCTTCTGGCGGGATCCACATACCTCCCTTGCCCAGCTTCAGATAGAGAGGGGCCCTGTCCAGTTAGTCCACCCAGTTCCATCTTTGGGGGCTGCCAGGCGAGGTCACACCAGCATCCCTAAGCCTGTCTGGGGAAGTCTTCTGAGGGTGCTACCTGGGCCAAAGCCTTCTCCTCCTTGGTCACACCTCTTCCCTATTCACAGGTGGCACCCCGCCCCCCAACCACAGCAAGCTGCAGCACATGGAGTCTCACAGCTTCCCCCCTCCCTTTCCTGTTGATAGCAGCCAAGGGAATGCTGGGAAATGTTCCTTCTCTGCTCCAAGGCAGGGAGCTGGTCAAGGAACTACAGCTCCCAGGGCCCTATGGGGTCTCAGCTCCCCTACTGAATATCCAGGCTGCTCTGAGGCTCCCTTTCTGCAGAGGGGAGGAAGTTACTGTTACAGGTCCCTTCAGAGCTTGGGTCTAGCACTATGGCACCATGTCAAATCCAGTACTGCTCCCAACTCTATCCAGCTCTGCTGCTGGCAGGATCCCTTCCTATTCTTTTTGTTTCTTGCCTCCCCTCCAAGGAGAAGCTCTGCATTGTTCCTGTGTGGGGAATTGAACCCAGGCTGTCTGGGTGAAAGCTAAGAATCCTAACCACTAGACCACATGGGACTTCCATAACACGTTTACATGTTCATATTCAATAACACAATTAAACGTAGCCATTCAAAGTAGCCATTTAAAAGAAGCCATTCAAAAAACTTCAAAAACAGACTTCAAAGAGAAATTGCAGAGTTACAACTGATCTGCAAACTTAACACCATTAATTTGAGCTTGAAGAGGGACTGGGGGTGACTGGCTCACTACAAAAGCAATTTTCCCTCTCTTGGTATTGACACCTCCCTGTCAATTACTTGGAGAGAGCCACATCCACCCTGACTGAATTAGCCTTCAACACTGGTTCTCCCCTTGTATGGTAACTCCCTTTACATCATGTTCCAATATATATTTATGCCTCTATCTGCAATTTTCACTCCATGCATCTGAAGAAGAGGGCTTTTTACCCACGAATGCTTGTGTCCAAATAAATCTGTTAGTTCTTAAGGTGTCACCGGACTCCTCGTTGTTTTTGTGAAATAAAAGCAAAATGCACTCTAAGCTGATCTTAACCCTTTCAATGTCCTTACAAACTTAGATGCTTCTCACCACAGGCCGGCTGGTGGCTTTTCAGCCAGGCTCTCCCCTTTCGTCAGCGCTTCAGTTGCTTGGTGTGGGGGTGTCTGTAGATGTAGGTGGACGAGAGAGACAAAGCATGGCAAATGTCTCTGCTTTTATCATGTCCTTTCTTCCCTCTTGGCTTTGCTCCCCCTTCAGAGTCAGGTGAGCATCACTGCGTCTCTCCAAGCAAGTCTGAGCAATTCCCCTGGGGTGTCCTCTTGCAGGTAAGTGATTGCACTGTAGCTCCCTTGCTGAACAATGGCTGTTGATGGGTTGTTTGACACCCTGTCCGGGTGTTGGTTACTTTCCTTGCTGTTGTCACTGGGGAGCTAATATTTGGCTGACTCCCCCACCTTACAGCATAGTGATAACCACACTGCACAATTCTCATAACTTCATATGCATGAATGGTAAACATCTATGGGTAGAGAAATGACTTTCAGCAGATCATATCCTTTCCCCTGATACCTTACAAGGCATGCTCTGTATATAAGATCACGATTATATGAAAATGAGGAATATGGGGGTTACAGCACACTCCCCCAAAGGTACAGAATGTCACACTGAGATTCTATTTTCATTTGTTATGTAACAGCATTAAAGAGATCCAGTGACTGACCAATGGCATTTTCAAGTGCTAAAATGGCAAGCGCTGTTGGTCTCTCATTGGCCATCAGCGACTGAAGATACGGTTTAATGAGCCAGAGCTTCAAGGCGAGGGTGGCTCTGTCCACTGCCTTCCGTTGCGCTGCTGGGCACCAAGTCCCTGGCGGTCAATATGTGAAGCTGGGAGAAGAGAGTGGGGTGGCAAGCGGTGGCAGAACTTTTGCCACCAGGGTCTAGCTGTCTAACTTCCTCTTCGTACTGCTGGGCCCCCGTTGCCTTCAGGTAACACAGGAACTAAGGCAGGAATAGGGTGAGGAAGCAAGTAAAGCCGAGCAAGGAAGGCAAAAGTTAATCTTATCTTCATGGGCAGCTCGCAATGACGTCCTTTTTCTGTGCCACAGCTGACAACAACATCCCAGACAGAAAAGTAACAGGCCAAAAAGAAACCTAGCAGATGCTGAAACAGTTCAGCTGGGAGCGTGCTAGACTAACAGGCTCTTCTATCCTCCTTTATGCACGGGCGGGATGTTTTCTGAGAGTGCAGCAGTTCCTTTATCTGCCACGAGTCCCTCATTTCAGGCTATGCAGGAGGAAAAGACAGCATGGGCTTCTGCACCGAGTTGGCCCACCTGACCTTTCATTCTTCTCTTGCTCTTTGTCAGCAAGGAGAAGAAAAAGAAGCTCTCCCTCAAGCTGGAGTCACACGGGCGAGGTAAGGACGACTTCCTGAGTGCTGGCTCCAGTCCTCTGCCCTGCCAGCTGACCTATCGAGGGGCTACCACCACATTCTCTAGATTTGTCCATCGGTCTGTGCCAGAGTGAGCAACAACCCAGTAGGTGGAGTTTCTGTAGTGTAGTGGTTATTACATTTGCCTAACACGCAAAAGGTCCCTGGTTCAAAACCAGGCAGAAACATGCTGGCTTTCTTTTCCCAGATCCCCTTGTTATTCAGAAAGGGCACTCCTCCTATTGGCCTGTCCCTGGGATAACTCCAACCCCTGCATGACAGAGGATGCTGACAGCAGTGGAGAAAGCACCTTGGTGTCAGGCTGGAGAACCTAGAGTAGTTAGGCCAGTCACCATTTGGAGGCTTGTGGCTTGGCCACCTCTGCTGTTGGAGGTTGGCCTATAGAGGCTCTCACTTCCTGCTGGGCTCCTTTGCGTGACTGGCCAAAGGAGGAAGTGAGGCAGGAATGGGGCAATAGAGGAAAGTTGAGCTGAGGAAGGCAGGGAAGAAGCTGTGCGGCTAAGTGGGGTTAGTAGAGCACCACCCTTCATTCTGCAAAGCCTGGGGAGGTGTGGTTGGCTGCTGGGAGGTAGAATCCTGTGCCTGCCTCTTGGCTTCCCAGGAGTGGCTACTTGCAGCCCAGGAGAAGAAGGGAGGTTCTGGGTGAAAGGAAAACAAGGAAAGCTGAGTCCAAGTGGAGAATGGCGGCTCCTTTATGGCCAACCTGGGGGCATGACTGATGGTTTTAGAGGTGGAGGCTGGGCTGGCTGTGAGCAACTGGGATCCAGGAAACCCCCACCTGCCCTTCTGAGGGCTGAACCCATGGAGGTGCGGTTGGCTGCTGAGAGACAGACCCCTGTGGCTGCCTGTTGGCATCCCAGGGATGGCTACTTGCAGCCCAGGAGAAGCGGGGTTCTGGGGGGAAGGAAAAGCAGCAATGGTGAGGCTGAGAGGGCTCCTTTCTGGCCGAGATGGTGGACTGTGGTGAGTCTGGGAGTTGCCTGTAAGCCATAAGTGGACGTAGTGCAGTGAAAACTGCTGCTCCATTCTGGCCGACCTGGGGGCGCCATGGATGACTTGGGAATGGGGGCAGGGCGCTGGCTGTGAGCAAATGGGATCCAGGAAGCCCCAGCCTGCCCCTCCAGGGGCCGAGTCTTCTTCTCTCCTGCCATGGGGAGCCCGACCTTAAGCCTGCCCAGCATGTGCAGCAGCTCGAGCATTAAGCCTTCCTGTGTGCATAACTGAACTACGCCCTAGTGTAATAAGGTGTAAAGTTTAGATTGTGAATTTATCTTTAATTTCCATGGTAATTTACTTTGATCTTTTATTCCTACCACTTATAATCCTTAAAACTCCATCTTTCTGTAGTTAATAAATCTGTTTTATGCTCTACTTAAACTGGTGTATTTTGCTTGAAGTTCTTGGGAAATCTCAGCTCCATTACAAGGCTGGTTCATGTACTATTCACAGTGAGGGAGGGGTGGACCCTGTGTAATAAACTCACACTGATCAGGCTTCTGATTAAGGCAAGATGGTATGATCCAGGGGTGCAAGGCTGCAGAGCTGTAGGGGGGGCGACTTTCTATCATTAGTGTTATGAGTGGCTGCAGAAGCATTCATGTAATTCAGTTGGCTGTGTCCCTACCTACGGATGTCTGTGTAAGTGCAATATCTGCCAGAGATTCACAGCTTGTCTCAGCATCACATGTGTGAGAGGGAGCCCAGGTGGTGGGACAAAGGGCTCAGGGGTGCCACTGTTCAGTTGCATCCCATAGATCCCATCACAGACTTTCAACAACCACAGCGGGTGCTCACTGAGACAGAGAGAGAGATGCCACAATAGTGATATCCAGTGCCAGCAGACATCAAACTATCAGACT